>NW_027602172.1:0-46210 GCF_053455715.1 Rhinoraja longicauda | reverse complement strand
CCTCTCATCCCTTTTGACTAAATATACTAAACTAAATTAAACTATATTAATATTTGATACCTGCCCCCTCCACTTTATAATAAAATTTACAATATATTAATCTAATATTTGTTATCCCCTCTCTCCCCTCCCCCTCCCTATCTCTCCCTCTCTCCCTCTCTCTCTCTCCTCTTTCTCTCCCCCCTCCACTGTATAAGAAAACATTAAAAATAATAAATTAAACAACTAATATTTGATACCCCCTCTCCCCCTCTTTCTACCCTATCACTCTCCCTCTCCACCCTTTCTCTCTCTTTCTCTCTCCCCTCTCTCTCACCCTCTCTCAATCTTTCTCTCACCCTCTCTCTCTCACCCCCTCTCTCTTTCGCCTTTTTATCTCCCCCCTGTGATATCACAGTCAGTGAAAATGGTGAGCAAGAATTAAAGCAGGAACTTTTTCAGATTGGAAAGTGAGCTGAGAAATAGCAAATGGTGTTTGTTGCAGGTAAGTGTGAGGTTTAAATTTTGGGAAGTCAGACCAGGGCATGATCTTCACCGTGAATGATAGTTCGCTGGGGAGTGTTGTAGAGCAGAGGGATCGCAGAACAAAAGTACATAGTTGCAAAAAAAGGGACGTAACAGGGGGGTAGGGTGGTGGAGAAGGTTTTTTTGTCCCACTGTCTTCATCAGCCAGTGAATAAAATTTAAAAGTTGGAAAGTTATGTTCAGTTGGACAAGACGTTAGTGAGGACGCACTTGAAGTAATGTGCATATTTTTAGCCACCGTGTTTGGGCAATATGCCACTAATTTGTAAAGAGCGCTGAATATATTATCGAACAAGTTGCCCGGAGACAAGGTTCGGAGCTCGAGGGAAAGGCTGGACACGCCAGGACTTTATTCCATGGAGCTCAGTAGAGAGAGCAGTGATCTCGTGGAGGTGCACAGTATCATAGGGAGTGCCATAGTAATAACACTACGACATTTGGACAGGTACATGAGGACACTGGTTAGTGGCCAATTAGTGGGCAATCAGGAGATGAATGGGCAAAATTAGAGCACGTAGTATAGGGGGCAGTGTATTGACATGGATAGAAAATTGGTTGGCAGATAGGAAACAAAGAGTACGAATTAATGGGTCCCTTTCGCAATGGCAGGCAGTGACTAATGGGGTACCGCAAGGCTCGGTTCTGGGACCGCAGCCATTTACAATCCATATATAGATGATTTTGATGAAGGAATAAAAAGTAACATAAGCAGATTTGCAGATGATACAAAGCTGGGTGGCATGATGAACTGTGAAAAAGATGCTATGAGGATGCAGGGTGACTTGTATAGGTTGGGTGAGTGGGCAGATGCAGTGTAATGTGGATAAATGGGAGGTTATCCACTTTGGTGGCAAGAACAAGAAGGCAGATTATTATCTGAATGGTGTCCGATTATGATAAGGGGAAGTGCAACAAGACCTGGGAATCCTTGTAGATCAGTCAATAAAAGTAAGCATGCAGGTACGGCAGGCAATGAAGAAAGCTAATGGCATGTTAGACTTCGCAACGAGAGGATTTGAGTACAAGAGCAAAGAGATCCTTCTTCAGTTGTACAGGGACCTGGTGAGACCACATCTGAGGTATTGTGTGCACATTTGGTCTCCCAATTTGTGGAAGGACATTCTTGCTATTGAGGGAATGCAGCGCAGGTTCACGAGGTTAATTCCCAGGATGGCGGGACTGTCATATGATGAAAGAATGGAGCGACTGGGCTTGTATTTACTGGAGTTTAGAGGGGATCTTATAGAAACAGATACAATTATTAAGGGATGCAGGAAACATGTTTCCGATGTTGGGGGAGTCTAGAACCAGATGCCACAGTTTAAGAATCAGGTGTAGGCCATTTAGTACTGAAATGAGGAAAAACTCTTTCACCCAGAGAGTTGTGAAGTTATGAAATTCTCAAAGGTCAGACTGGGAGTGGGAGGGCGAGTTGAAGTGCTCAGCCACCGGGTCTGACCTTTCTGTCATGGGCCTCTCCAGTGCCATAGTGAGGCCAACTGGAAATTGGAGGAACAGCCCCTCATATTTCGCTTGGGCAGCTTGCAGCCCAGCGGTATGTACATTGACATCTCCAACTTTAGACATTTCCTCTGTCTCTCTCTGAAGAAGGGTCTCGACCCGAAGCGTCACCTATTCCCGCGCGGACTAATGTGACACACTCTCTCCCCTTTCACTCTCCCCTTCTCTCTCTCACACTCACCCCATCTCTCTCTCTCTCTCTCTCTCTCTCCTCTCCTTTGACTAAATAAACTAAACTAAATTAAAGAGCTCTAGGGGCGAGCGGAAGCTAGGAATATGGGGAGAAGCATGCACAGGTTACTGATTGTGGATGATCTGCCATGATCACAATGAATGGCGGTGTTGGCACGAAGGGACAAATGGCCTCCTGCGCCTATATTCTACGTTTCTATGTCTCTAAACTAAAAATAATCTCTCCCCTTTCTCTCCCCCCTCACAATAATCAATTAATTCACAATAATAAACTAAACTAATATTTGATATACTTTCTCGCATTCCATTTTATAATAAATTCAACAATAAACTAAAATAATATTTGTTACCCACTCTCTCTCCCTCCCCTTCCTCCCCCTCACTCTCTCTCCCCTCTTTCTCTACTTCTCTTTCCCTCCCCCCCATTTTATAAGACTACATTTACAACAATCAATTAAACTAAACTAATATTTGATACCAACTCCCCGCTCCCTCTCTCCCCACTCTCCCCTCCCCTCCCTCTCCCGACCTCTCCTATCTCTCCCCTCTCTCTGCCCTCTCCCTCTCTCCTTTTTCTCCCCAGTCTCTCTCTCTTCCCCAGTCTCTCCACCTCTCTCTCCCCCTCTCTCTCTCTTCCCCTCGCCTCATTTCTCTCTCTCTCCTCTCTTTTGACTAAATAAAATAAACTGTTAAAATAAAAACTAAACTCTCCCCTCTCTTCCTCCTCTCTCTCCCCCCTCTCTCTCCCTCTCCCTTTCT
The DNA here is from genome assembly GCF_053455715.1 of Rhinoraja longicauda. Classification (NCBI taxonomy): domain Eukaryota; kingdom Metazoa; phylum Chordata; class Chondrichthyes; order Rajiformes; family Arhynchobatidae; genus Rhinoraja; species Rhinoraja longicauda. Next base: position 43,213 of record NW_027602172.1, on the reverse strand, counting down.
CCCCCTCTCGCTTCCCCCTCTATCTCACCTCTCTCTCACTTCCCCCTCTCTCTCTCCTCTCTTTCACTCTTCCTCCTCTTTCTCTCACCACCCTCTCTCCCTTCCTTCAGTCTCTCCCCGTCTCTCTTTCTCCTCTCTCTCCCCCTCTCCACTTCATTTTCATGAATTTACAATTATAAACTAAACTAATATTTGATACCATGACCCCCCCCTCGACTTGAGAACCAAATTTACAATATATTAAGCTAATAATTATTACCCCCTCTCTCTCCCTCTCCTTCCCTCCCCGCCCTCTCTCTCTCTCCCTTCTCTCTCTCCCTCTTTCTCTCCCCCGTGCACTATATAAGAATACATTTAAAAGTCACAGCGTCATGGAGTCATGTAGCACGGAAATATCCGGCCCAACTCGCCCACTCCAATGCAACTTGCCCCGTCTATCCCAGTCCCACCTGCCCGCGTTTGCCCCATATCTTTCTCAACCCGTCCCATCCACGTAAATGTCTAAATGTTTCTTAAACGTTGCACTAGTACATGCGTCTGACAGCCCGTTCTATACACCCACCACCCTGTGTGTACGAGGACATTCTGTGCGAGACTTGTATCCTATGTCTGACTTTCCTCAGATAGGCACAGACACAAAGTAAACCAGCTCGGAGTTCAGAGGCGGTTCCATCTAACAGGTCGGTTCATTAAAGGCCTTATCGACGCACAAAGGGAAACACTCTGATGAGACCCACCTCTCTCTCTCCTCTCCTGTCCTCTCTCCCCCTCTCCTCCTTCTCTTCCCCCCTCTCCCCCTACCCCCTCTCTCTCTCACAAACCCCTGTCTCTCTCCCCCTCTCTAATTCTACTATCAGTTACGACCTTATGACAAACAGGGGGAGGATTGGGGAGTGGAGGATGTGTGTGGGGGAGAGAGGGGGAGTAGTGTGGGAATGAGTGCAATGGGGAGAGAGAGTGCGGTGGAGCACGGGGAGAGGTAGGGGGAGTGTGGGGGAATGTAAGGGGTAGGAGTGTGGGCAGAGAGGGGGATGTGCGTGGGGAGAGAGATGGGGAGGAGTGTGGGGGAAAGAATGGGAGGAGTGGTGAGTGTGTGTGGAGAATGCAGGAGTGTGGGGATGGAGAGTGGGAGGAGAGTGGGGAGAGAGGGGGTGCGGAGAGAGAGGGGGATGTGTATGGGGAGAGAGATTCGAGGAGTGTGGCAAGACAGAGGGGAGTGTGGGGAGAGAGTGGGGAGGAGTGTGGAGAGGGGAGGAAGTGGGAAAGCAGAATCGGAAAAGTGGGGAGAGGACAGAGAATGGGAGGAGGGAGAGAGGGAGAGAGAGAGAGAGAGAGAGAGAGTGAGGAGTGTTGGGAGAGACGCATAATGCGTTATTCCTTCAATCTTATCCAGCAGAAAGTTACCGACTCATTATCACCGCTGCCTATTAAAGTGAAAATAACAAATAAATACGTGTGCACCGGCCAACGTGGATAGAACAACAAGATGCCGTGAGAGCTCATTACAGATGAGATTAATTACTGAGAATGTTACTGCTTATACAGACCCTTCACTGACCACACTGATAATGTTACTGCTTATCCAGACCCATCACTGACCACACTGATAATGTCACTACTTATCCAGACCCATCACTGACCACACTGATGATGTCACTGCTTATCCAGACCTACCGCTGACCACACTGATAACGTCACTGCTTATCCAGACCCATCACTGACCACACTGATAATGTCACTGCTTATCCAGACCCATCACTGACCACACTGATAATATCACTGCTTATCCGGACCTTTGACAAAGTCTCCCATGGTAGACCGATCCAGGAGGTGAAGGCACACGGGATTAACGGTGACTTGGTCGCATGAATTCAGAACTGTCTGAATGATAGAAGGCAGAGTGTCGTGGTGGAAGGGCAATATTCAGGCTGGAGTTCTGTGACCAGTAGTAATACACAAGGATCTGTGCTGGGACCTCTACTGTTTGTGATACACATAAATGACTTGGGCGTGAATATACACGGGTTGTTTTGTAAGTTTGCGGATGACACCAAGATTTCTGGGGTTGAGGAATGTGAGCGAAGGCTGTCTCAGTATTTAGTGGCGTATAGATCAAGTAGAGAGATGGGAGGGGTGGGGGAAATCACAGATGCAAATTATTCTGAGCAAATGAGAGATGTTGCAATTTGGGAAGTCAAATGTGAGTTCAAACTATATAATTAATGGCATGACCCTTAACATCAGTGATGTATAAAAGTATCTTGCAATACAGGTAAACAGCTCCCTGAATGTGATAACGGCAGTGGACAGTTGTAAAGAGGCATATGGTACAGTTTCGTTCATTGGTCAAGGAGTGGTGGTCTATCTCAGGGATTGGTGCTGCGCTCATTGTTGTCTGTCATCTGTGTCAATGAGTTGCCTGGGAATGTAACGGACTAATGTATAAGTTTGCAGTTGACACTAAAGTAGGCGGTATCACAGGCATTGAAAATGGTTGGCAAGGATTAAAGCAGGAACTTTTTCAAATTGGAAAATGGTCTGAGAAATTTCAAATAGTGTTTCTTGCAGATGTGTGAGATTTTAAATTAGGGAAGACAAGCCAGGGCATGATCTTCACCGTGAATGGTAGTTAGCTGGGTAGTGTTGTAGAGCAGAGGGAACTCAGAATAAAAGTACATTGTTGCAAGAAAAGGGACGTAACAGGGGGATAGGGCGGTGGAGAAGGTTTTTTTGACCCACTGTCTTCATCAGCCAGTGAATAAAATGTAGAAGTTGGAAAGTTATGTTCAGATGGACAAGACGTTGGTGAGGATGCACTTGGAGTAACGTGTATAATCTTACGTCACCATGTTTAGGAAATGTGCCACATATTTGCAAAGAGTGAAGAAAATAGTTTCCAATAAGTTGCCAGAAAACAAGGGTCGGAGCTACAGGGAAATGTTGGGCTCGCCAGGACTTTATTCCATGGAGCGCAGCAGGCAGTGCAGTGACCTCATAGAGGTGGACAGTGTCATAGGTAGCGTCATAATAGGAACACTAAGACATTTGGACAGGTACATGAGGGGAATGGTTTAGAGGGAGATGATCCATATGCCGGCAAATGGGAATAGGTCAGATGAACTAAAATGCACCATCCCTCCCCATGAAACACGGCAACCTTTGTCTCAAAATTTGCGCCAGGTACAGCACTAACAGACAAACTGCTTTTAAATAGCCCTTGGATATTTTATTACCACAGAACTCGAGCTTTGAAATCAGAGGAATTTAACATCAATAAATGTCCACTCTTCTCAAAGGTGCAGATTAAGCAGAAAACATTATAATTGCCTGTCACGTACATTGGTCATTTTTAATAACAGTCCCTGATCATTGAAGTGTTTATTTCAGTTTCTACGAGTGCCTGGTTTGCACTGCATGATGGGAGATATGCTCTCTTGAATTGCTTGATAAATAAGCACATAAATGAAGTCTGCGTGTGTGGCAGCTTTCTCTGTGCCGCTGTGTGGACAGCCCAGACGGATGAGTTGGTCATTTACTCTCAGACCGACCTTACTGTCTGGTCTGTGGGTTTGAATTAACATCTACCTGTCACCTGGTCTGAAGTGGTTCACCACAATATAAACTGCAGATTGAACAGAGCCACAGCTAATGTTCACCGGCTGGAACTAATATTCCCCACTGGGCGAAGTACACAGAACATTTAGCCATCTCCCCCTTTCTCAGATCTGAAGCTGCATTTTAATTTTCAGCATTATGTGTTATTCTTTCAAATGTATGCCGGAGAGAGTTAATTAGCATTTCTAACCTGTTAATTAAGAAGAAAATAATAAGTTATCGCATCTTCAGCTGCCGTGTTTACCAGCGTGGATAGAGCAGCAAGATGGAATTAGTGCTCATTAAAGTTTAGATTAATTATGGATACTGAACGAGTTAACAATAGACAATAGGTGCAGGAGTAGGCCATTCGGCCGTTCGAGCCAGTACCACCATTCAATGTGATCATGGCTGATCATTCTCAATCAGTATCCCGTTCCTGCCTTCTCCCCATACCCCCTGACTCCGCTATCCTTAAGAGCTCTATCTAGCTCTCTCTTGAATGCATTGGGAGAATTGAGCTCCACTGCCATCTGAGGCAGAGAATTCCACAGATTTACAACTCTCTGAAAACGTTTTTCCTCATCTCCGCTCTAAATGGCCTACCCTTTATTCTTAAACTGTGACCCCTTAATAATCTTATATGTTTCGATCAAATCCCCTCTCATCCTTCTAAATTCCAGTTTATACAAGCCTCGTCGCTCCAGTCTTTCAACATATGACAGTCCCGCCATTCCGGGAATTAACCTAGTAAATCTACGCTGCACGCCCTCAATAGCAAGAATATCCTTCCTCAACCCCTTTAGAATCGAACATTTGAATTAAAAGGAAGGGATTCTTTGAGAAGATGTGGGAAAAATGGATCGTTTATTTCAGCCATGACACCAACTGGATAAATGCCGAGCTAGATATTGGAAGACTGTGTTGTATAGAACTAGATGGTATGTTTGTGCGAATATTGAAATATCTCTAGATAACCAATCATTGTTACTTTTTAATATTTTATTTGGTAAGTGTACCACACTGTCTTGTTCAAATGTATTTATTTATCTATTTATCTCCTTTACTTATTTAGTTATCAATTCATTTATTTATTTAATTTTGTTGTTTTTCTTATTTTATTTTATTCATGTTGATGGTGTTGTCCTGTTTTGTATATTTCTCAGTGAAAAAACAATAAAAACAGAAGAGACAAAAAAGAAAGAATTCTTTATTTCACATCATATCAAATGTAAAACATCGGGGGCAGATTTAATGAGATCATGTCACTGCTTATCCAGACCCATCACTGACCACACTGATAATGTCACTGCTTATCCAGACCCATCACTGACCACACTGATAATGTCACTGCTTATCCAGAGAGAAAGAGAGTGAAGAGTGTGGGGAGGAAGAGGGGAGGAACGTGGAGAGAGAGGGAGGTGTGTGGGGAGAGAAATGGGAGGAGTGGAGGGAGGGGATGGAGGGTGGGAAGGGAGCGGGTTTGGGGAGAGGAATTGAATAGTGTGGGGAGAGAGAGGGAGTGGGGAGATAGAGTAGGCAGGATGAATGTGGGGAGCGAGAGAGGAGTGTGAGGAGAGAGAGGGGGATTGTGGGGAGAATGACGGGGAGGACTGTGGGGAGAGAGGGGGTTTTAGGGGATGGGGAGGGAGGAGTGTGAGAGAGAGGGTGGAAGGATTGTGTGGGGAGTGGAATGAATGTGGGGATGGAGGGGGGAGTGGGGGAGAGTGGGGGAGAGGGAGAGGAGATGGGTGTGAGAGAGAGGAAGGTATGTGGTGAGAGAGAGAGGGAGGAGTGTTGAGGGAGGATGGGGATTGTGGAGAGAAATGAGGAATGTGGGAATTGAGAGGGGAGGACTGTGGGGAGAGGGGGGAGTGGGCAATAGACAATAGACAATAGACAATAGGTGCAGGAGTAGGCCATTCAGCCCCTCGAGCCAGCACCGCCATTCAATGCGATCATGGCTGATCACTCTCAATCAGTACCCCGTTCCTGCTTTCTCCCCATACCCCCTCACTCCGCCATCCTTAAGAGCTCTATCCAGCTCTCTCTTGAAAGCATCCAACGAACTGGCCTCCACTGCCTTCTGAGGCAGAGAATTCCACACCTTCACCACTCTCTGACTGAAAAAGTTCTTCCTCATCTCCGTTCTAAATGGCCTACCCCTTATTCTTAAACTGTGGCCCCTTGTTCTGGACTCCCCCAACATTGGGAACATGTTTCCTGCCTCTAATGTGTCCAATCCCCTAATTATCTTATATGTTTCAATAAGATCCCCCCTCATCCTTCTAAATTCCAGTACATATAAGCCTAATTGCTCCAGCCTTTCAATATACGACAATCCCGCCATTCCGGGAATTAACCTACGGAGAGAGAGGAGTGTGAAAGAGAGGGAGTGTTGCCAGAGACAGTGCGGAACAGATTCACCAGGATGTTATCTGGAATGGACAGCATTAGTTTGTAGACAGAATCAATTGTGTGCGATTGGTCTCCATGGAACGCAGGAGGATGAGGGGTGATCTCAGAGACGTGTTTTAGATCATGAAAGGAATAGATCGGGCGATGCTCAGGTTCTCCTGCCCTTAGTAGGAGAATCGAGGTCCAGAGGACATACGTTTAAGGTGAAGGGGAAATGATTGAATAGGAATCTGAGGGGTAACGTTTTCACACAATGGGTGGTGGATGTATGGAACAAACTGCCAGATGAGGAATTTGAGGCGGGGACTATCCCAACGTTTATGAAATAGTTAGACAGGTTGGGTACATGAATAGGAGAGATTTGGTGGGATATGGACCAATGCAGACAGGTGGAACTAGCGTAGATGGGGTCTGTTGGCTGACGTGGGCAAGTTGGGCCGAAGGGCCTGATTCCACACCATATCTATCTATGACTATATGAGTACAGGGCTGAACTACCTCCTCTGAAAGTTCGTTCCACACACCCACCACGGGTTTTGGCAACATCCTCGTAAATCTCCTCCATCACCTTTCCAGATTGACACCATCTTTCCTGTATCATGGTGCCCAAAACTGAACACAATATTCCAAATGCAGCCTCACCAACGTCTTACACAACCGCAACATAACCTCTATACACAATGCTCTGACAAAAGACGGCCAATGTAACAAAATACTTTTTGACCACACTATCAACCTGTGACACTATGTACCTATTTCAACACACTATGTACCTGTCGTCCTATATCCCTTTGTTCTACAGTTAATTCACATTTCTGCCTCGTTTCCAGGTCAACGGTACTGACACTTCTGAACTCACTGATGGTTTCACTTCCCATGTGCGTCTGATTGTGAATACACTTGCACTACAGCTGAACATCCAAATAAAGAATAATCAAGACTTAACTGCTCCTCCAAGTGCAGCGCTCTCCGCAGTCGTACTTCAAATATCTGCGAAGCCCTTTTGTGTAGTTCTGGTCACCATATTATACCAATGATGTCCTATTGCCAGACGCGGTGGTGAACAGATTCACCAGGATGTTATCTGGAATGGACAGCGTTAGTTTGAGGACAGATTTGATCAGGTGGGATTGATCTTATTGGAGCAAGAATGTACATGGACGACCTTACTGAGGCTTGTAAAATTATGTCAACTACAGCAGGGTTGAGTAGATGGTCGCAGTTATTTCCCAGGCTGGGAGAATCTGAACCCAGAGAAGTTACGTTTAATCGAAAGGGGAGAGATTTAAGGGAATTCTGACTTCAAAGATGGTGCAATCTTTTCATTTGAGGCGGTGGGGACAGATACCATCTCAGCAAATAAACAGCATTTGGACAGGCGTTTGTTTCGGATAGGAATGGAGGGATATGGGACAAATACAGGTGAATGAGATTACCGTAGATAGGGATCTCGGTCCGCATGGACCGCTAGGCTGAAGGGCCTGTTTCCCTGTTGTTCACATGACTGGAATCAGCGGTTCTGTAATCACTAATGTGCTCTGTCATCGGCCTCCCCAGTTGTAGCCACATTGCAGACACATCACTGACTGCACAACAGTGGCGATACTGTATTGGGTGGTGGTGTCACCAACAACGGAGGCACATTGTTCATCTCCCTCGCAAGTGTCCAACAGGTGCTTCACTCTCCTTAAACTAAACTCTAGCCTAGAAATCCGAGGAATTAAACGCCAATAGGTGTCGAATGTTCTCACACCTGCAGTTTAAACAACAAAATGATATAACTGCCTATCATATACGTTGGTCGTTTTAATATGTCTCGGATCATTGAAGTGTTTCTTTCAGTTTCTATGTGTACCAGATATACACAACAGGAAGGGAGAAATGCTCTCTTGAATTAATTAATAAATAGGTACAGAAATACAGACTGAGTGTGCGTGAGAGCTCTCTTAACTTCACTGGAATTTAGGATGAGAGAGGATCTTGTCGAAACATACAGAATTCTGAAGAAGGGTCTCCACCTATTCCTTCTCCCAAGAGATGCTGCCTGTCCCGCTGAGTTACTCCAGCTTTTTGTGTCTATCTGTTGAAACCAGCATCTACAGTTCCTTCTTACACATATACATATCTTAAGGGATTGGACAGGCTAGATACAGGAAAAATGTTCCCGATGTTGTGGGAGTCCAGAAAAGGGATCACAGTTTACGAATAAGGGGTAGCTCAATTATTACTGAGATGAGGAAAAACTAATCTGTCGTCGACCTCCCCAGTTGAGATGAATTGTGAATCTGTGGAATTCTCTGCCACAGAAGTCAGTGGAGGCCAATTCACAGGAGGTTTTCAAAAGAGAGTCAGATATGGCTCTTACTGCTAACGGAATAAAGCTGCATGTGGAGAAAGCAGGAACGGGGTACTGAATTAGGATGGTCGGCCTTGATCATATTGAATGGCGGTCCTGGCTCAAAAGGCCAAATGGCAAATTCCTGCAACTATTTTCTATGTTTCTATGTTTCTGAACCATTGTGGACAGCCCAGACGGGTGAGTTGGTCATTAACTCTCAGACCGTCTTTGTTGTCAGGTCTGTAGGTTTGAATTAGCATCAACCTGTCAACTGGTCTGAAGTAGTTCAATAAAAAATAAACTGCAGATTGAACAGAACCTTGCCTTGTGTTCACCGGCTGGAACTAATATTCCCCACTGGGTGAATGGCACAGCACAATTGCTCAACTCTCCCTATCTCAGATCTGAAGCTGCATTTTAATTTTCAGCATTATGTGTTATTCTTTAAATTGTGTGCCGGAGAGAGGCAATTAGTATTTATAACGATTGTTAATTAAGATGAAAATCGCAAATGAATGCATCTTCACCTGCCGTGTTTACCAGCGTGGATAGAGCAGCAAGATGGAGTTAGTGCTCATTGCAGATGAGATTAATCACAGATACTGAACGTACGTTAACCCTTTACAGTCAAACATCTGCAATAATGCAAATCATATGTTTGTTATCCACTTTGGTATAAAATATAAAACACAGGAGTTAAGATGAAATGGAAGTATCACAACCTGATGCTTAGACAGAGAAACATAGAAAAATAGAAAACAATTGCAGGAGTGGGACATTCGGCCCTCGAGCCTGCACCACCATTCAACATGATCATGGCTGATCATCCTAAATCAGTAACCCGTTCCTGCTTTCTCCCCATATCCTTTGTTTCCGTGACCCGAAGTGCTATATCTAACTTTTGCTTGAAAGCATCCAGTAAATTGGCCTCCACTGCCTTCTGTGGCAGAGAATTCCACAGATTCACAACTCCCTGGGTGACAAGTTTATCCTCACATCAGTCCTAAATAGTAAACCTCTTATTCTAAAACTATGACCCCCGGACTCCCCCAACATCGGGAACATATTTTCTCATACAGCCTGTCCAATCCCTTAAGAATTTTATGTTTCTATAAGATTATAAGATCAGTGATAATGTCACTGCTTATCCCGACCCACCACTGACCACACTGATAATGTCACTGCTTATTCAGACCCATCACTGACCACACTGATAATGTCACTGCTTATCCAGACCCATCACTGACCACACTGATAATGACACTGCTTATCCAGACCCATCACTGACCACACTGATAATGTCACTGCTTATCCAGACCCATCACTGACCACACTGATAATGTCACTGCTTATCCATAGCCATCACTGACCACACTGATAATGTCACTGTTTATCCAGACCCATCACTGACCCCCCTGATAATGTCACTGTTTATCCAGACCCATCACTGACCACACTGATAATGTCACTGTTTATCCATAGCCATCACTGACCACACTGATAATGTCACTGCTTATCCAGACCCATTACTGACTGCACTGACGTCACACACAGGTAATTTCTTTGAATCATCCATTCCAAGGACATCTCACATAACAACCAGTTCCCAGTTCCGTCGCACAATGCTCAGATATATTTTCACCAGTGAAATCACTGGCAACATTGGCCTCGTGCTGAGCCACGGTAGATGATTGAACAAATATGCAGGTTACTGACCCACAGCTAACCATTGAACAGAAACTCTGACTGTTAATGTTAAAAAACAAGTGTGATTAACATGATTTGGCTTGAAGTGGATGATCAGCCATGGTAACAAAGAATGGCGGTGCTGGCTCGAAGGGCCTAATGGCCTCCTCCTGCACCTATTTTCTATGTTTCTATGTTTCGAAGTGAATCTGTTCTCCGATCCCAGGACAGAGATCTATGGACAAGTGAGGAATGTCTTACTGCCCTATTTGTGCACACACCCTCCAGTTATAGAGACATGGAGTCAGAGAATCTTAGAGGCTTCGGCCCAGACTGCCCACACTGGCCAACATGTCTCATCCACACTAGTCCCACCTGCCTTCGATCGGCACATATTCCTATCAATGGCTAATCGATGCCTGTCTAAATGGTCCTTCAAGTTTGAGAGAGTATTTTTGTGTTAGCACCTTAATATAATACACTAGACCAAGTGGGCCCGTTGGGCCCGTCCTCGTAGGGTTTCCATTGTAACTGGGAGGATGGGAGGGAGGGAAGAGGGAGGGAGGGAGGAGGGAGGTGTGGAGGGAGCAGGGGAGGGGGAGGGAGGGTGGGAGGGGAGGGTGGAGTGGAGGAAGAAGGGGGGGAGGGAGGGGGACCTCCCCTTTTCCCAGTACCCCTCTTTCCTCGTTGGGCCCGTCCCCGTAGGGTTTCCATTGTAACCGGGAGGGGGGGAGGAAGGGTGGAAGGAGGGGGGAGGGGGAGGGGGAGAGGAATGGAAGGGTGGAGGGAGGGGGGTGGGAGTGGGGGAGGGAGGGATGGAGGGAAGGAGGGAGGGGGGAGTTAGGGGGGAGGGTTGAGGGAGGTGGAGAGGGATGGGGAGGGAGGGGGAGGAGGGGGGAGGGAGGGGGGAGGGAGTGGGGATGGAGATGGGAAGGAGGGGGAGGAAGGGGTTGAGGGGTGAAGGGGACCTCCCCTTTTCCCAGTACCCCTCTTTCCTCCACCACCAAGCCCCCTCCGCAACGACCCCTGTTGTCCCCATCCCCAGTCCCCATTCTCAGACCCCCCCCATTCTCTCTCTCCCCCAGACACACTCTCAGTGCTTTTTTCGAAACACTTGCCCCGGTGGCCCACGAGCATAGGGGCCCAATGCTGATCTGTGTATGTTAAGTGACTTGCAATTAAAAAAAATACTTTAAAAAAAGATAAGTGCTTTTTAAGTGCTCGTTTTGAAACATTCGCGGTCACATAGTGCTTCTCACTGCGATCTGTTAGTGGTGCTTTTCGAAACAATGTGGCACCCATCTCACACAAGCATTGGGAGGATGGGAGGGAGGGAAGGGGAGGGAGGGAGGAGGGAGGTGTGGAGGGAGGAGGGGAGGGAGGGGGGAAGGGGAGGGGGGAAGGGGGGGGAGGGGGAAGGGAGAGGGGAGGGAGGGGTGATGGGATGGGGGAAGGGGGGAGGGAGGGGGACCTCCCCTTTTCCCAGTACCCCTCTTTCCCCGTTGGGCCCGTCCCCGTAGGGTTTCCATTGTAACCGGGAGGGGGGAGGGAGGGTGGAAGGAGGGGGAGGGGGAGAGGGGTGGAGAGAGGGAGGAGGGATTGGGGGAGGGAGGGATGGAGGGAAGGAGGGAGGGGGGAGTTAGGTGGGGAGGGTTGAGGGAGGGGGGAGGGAGTTGGGGAGGGAGGGGGAGGAGGGGGGGAGGGGAGGGGGAAGGGAGGGAGAGGGGAAGGGGGGAGGGGGGAAGGGGAGGGAGGGGGATCTCCCCTTTTCCCAGTACCCCTCTTTCCCCGTTGGGCCCGTTCCCGTAGGGTTTCCTTTGTAACCAGGAGGGGGGGAGGGAGGTTGGAAGGAGGGGGGAGGGGGAGAGGGATGGAAGGGTGGAGGGAGGGGGAGGGATGGAGGGAGGGGGGAGTTAGGGGAGGAGGGGTGAGGGAGGTGGGGAGGGAGTTGGGGAGGAGGGGGGGGAGGGAGTGGGGATGGAGGTGGGAAGGAGTGGGGAGGAAGGGGTTGAGGGGGGAAGGGGGGGGAGGGAGGGAATAGGGGCCCCATGCTGATCTGTGTGTTAAGTGACTTGCACAACTTTAAAAAACTGGCAGTTGCTTTTCGCAACAATGTTGCAACCATCTCACACAAGCATTGTGACGTCACAAGCTGAAGACCTTGAAAAAAAAGGTCAGAAAAATAATTATGTAAATTTAAAACCGAGCTGATCTCTCATTGGTGCACTGGGGGCCATTGTGACATCACGCGCTGAAGCCCCTTCAAGAAAAGGGTTAGAAATGAAAATTTAAACTTTAATATCTCTCTAGCTTTAAAAAGGTAGCTTCAATTTGAACGAAAGTACTTACAATAGTTGCCCAGGTTAATGGTGAATATGGCGGTACAAAAATCGTAGCGCTTTGGTGTACCGTCTAGGAGGAGTAGGGTTTGTAAGTTAAGCATCAAGCAGACACTTCGGAATCTTCCGTATATACACACATACACACATACACACATACATACGAACGCAGAGTTTTAGTAGTATACTAGACCGAGTGGGCCCGTTGGGCCCGTCCTCGTAGGGTTTCCATTGTAACCGGGAGGGGAGGAAAGGGGGAGGGTTGGGGGAGGGAAGGGGGAGGGAGGAGGGGAGGGGAGGGGGGGAGGGGAGGGGGGAGGGAGAGGGGAGGGAGGGGGTAGGGGGGAGGGAGGGGGAGAGGGGGGGATGGGAGGGGGAGGGGAGGGGGGAAGGGAGGAGGGAAAGGGGGGAGGGAGAGGGGAGGGAGGTGGGTAGGGGGGAGGGAGGGGGACCTCCCCTTTTCCCAGTACCCCTCTTTCCCCGTTGGGCCCGTCCTCGTAGGGTTTCCATTGTAACCGGGAGGAGGGGAGGGCGGGAAGGGGGAGGGAGGGAGGAGGGAGGTGTGGAGGGAGGAGGGGAGGGGAGGGAGGGGGGAGGGGAGGGAGGGGGGTAGGGGGGAGGGGAAGGGGGGAGGGAGGGGGACCTCCCCTTTTCCCAGTACTCCTCTTTCCCCGTTGGGCCGGTCCTCGTAGGGTTTCAATTGTAACCGGGAGGGGGGGAGGGAGGGTGGAAGGAGGGGGGGAGAGGGATGGAAGGGTGGAGGGAGGGGGGGAGGGATTGGGGAGGGAGGGAAGGAGGGAGGGGGGAGTTAGGGGGGAGGGGGGAGGGAGTTGGGGAGGGAGGGGGAGGAGGGGGGGAGGGAGTGGGGATGGAGGTGGGAAGGAGGGGGGATGAAGGGGTTGAGGGGGGAAGGGGGACCTCCCCTTTTCCCAGTACCCCTCTTTCCCCGTTGGGCCCGTCCTCATAGGGTTTCCATTGTAACCGGGAGGGGGGAGGGAGGGAGGTGTGGAGGGAGGAGGGGAGGGGGAGGGAGGGGGGAGGGGAGGGGGGAAGGGGAGGGGGGAAGGGGGGAGGGAGTAGGGGGGAGGGGAGGGAGGGGGATCTCCCCTTTTCCCAGTACCCCTCTTTCCCCGTTGGGCCCGTCCCCGTAGGGTTTCCATTGTAACCGGGAAACACTTGCCCCGGTGGCCCACGAGCATAGGGGCCCAATGCTGATCTGTGTATGTTAAGTGACTTGCAATTAAAAAAAATACTTTAAAAAAAGATAAGTGCTTTTTAAGTGCTTGTTTTGAAACATTCGCGGTCACATAGTGCTTCTCACTGCGATCTGTTAGTGGTGCTTTTCGAAACAATGTAGCACCCATCTCAAACAAGCATTGGGAGGATGGGAGGGAGGGAAGGGGAGGGAGGGAGGAGAGAGGTGTGGAGGGATGGGGGAAGGGGAGGGGGGAACGGGGGGAAGGGGGAGGGAGAGGAGAGGGAGGGGGGATGGGATGGGGGAAGGGGGGAGGGAGGGGGACCTCCCCTTTTCCCAGTACCCCTCTTTCCCCGTTGGGCCCGTCCTCGTAGGGTTTCCATTGTAACCGGGAGGAGGGGAGGGAGGGAGGAGGGAGGTGTGGAGGGAGGAGGGGAGGGGGCAGGGGGAGGGAGAGGGTTAGGGGGGAGGGGAGGGAGGGGGACCTCCCCTTTTCCCAGTACCCCTCTTTCCCCGTTGGGCCCGTCCCCGTAGGGTTTCCTTTGTAACCAGAAGGGGGGAGGGAGGGTGGAAGGAGGGGGGAGGGGGAGAGGGATGGAAGGGTGGAGGGAGGGGGGGAGGGATGGAGGGAAGGAGGGATGGGGGGGAGTTAGGGGAGGAGGGGTGAGGGAGGTGGGGAGGGAGTTGGGGAGGAGGGGTGGAGGGAGTGGGGATGGAGGTGGGAAGGAGTGGGGAGGAAGGGGTTGAGGGGGGAAGGGGGGGGAGGGAGGGAATAGGGGCCCCATGCTGATCTGTGTATGTTAAGTGACTTGCACAACTTTAAAAAACTGGCAGTTGCCTTTCGCAACAATGTTGCAACAATCTCACACAAGCATTGTGACGTCACAAGCTGAAGATGTAAATTTAAAACCGAGCTGATCTCTCATTGGTGCACGGGTGCCATTGTGACATCACGCGCTGAAGCCCCTTCAAGAAAAGGGTTAGAAATGAAAATTAAACTTTAATATCTCTCTAGCTTTAAAAAGGCAGCTTCAATTTGAACGAAAGTACTTACAATAGTTGCCCATGTTAATGGTGAATATGGCGGTACAAAAATCGTAGCGCTTTGGTGTACCGTCAGGGAGGAGTAGGGTTTGTAAGTTATGGACAGAAACTCTTCGGAATCTTTGCGTACATACACATATACATACGGAATGTTGGACCGCAGAGTTTTAGTAGTATACTAGACCGAGTGGGCCCGTTGGGCCCGTCCTCGTAGGGTTTCCATTGTAACCGGGAGGGGAGGAAAGGGGGAGGGTTAGGGGAGGGAAGGGGGAGGGAGGAGGGGAGGGAGGGGAGGGGGGGAGGGGGGAAGGGGGGAGGGAGAGGGGAGGGAGGGGGGTAGGGGGGAGGGAGGGGGGAGAGGGGGGGATGGGAGGGGGGAGGGGGGAAGGGAGGAGGGAAGGGGGGAGGGAGAGGGGAGGGAGGTGGGTAGGGGGGAGGGAGGGAGGGGGACCTCCCCTTTTCCCAGTACCCCTCTTTCCCCGTTGGGCCCGTCCTCGTAGGGTTTCCATTGTAACCGGGAGGAGGGGAGGGCGGGAAGGGGGAGGGAGGGAGGAGGGAGGTGTGGAGGGAGGAGGGGAGGGGAGGGAGGGGGGAGGGGAGGGAGGGGGGTAGGGGGGAGGGGGAGGGAGAGGGGAGGGGGGAGGGGAGCGGGAAGGGGGGAGGGAGGGGGACCTCCCCTTTTCCCAGTACTCCTCTTTCCCCGTTGGGCCCGTCCTCGTAGGGTTTCCATTGTAACCGGGAGGGGGGAGGGAGGGAGGAGGGAGGTGTGGAGGGAGGAGGGGAGGGTGAGGGAGGGGAGGGGGAGGGGGGAAGAGGGGTAGGGGGGAGGGGAGGGAGGAGGGGAGGGAGGGGGAACTCCCCTTTTCCCAGTACCCCTCTTTCACCGTTGGGCCCGTCCCCGTAGGGTTTCCATTGTAACCGGGAGGGGGGGAGGGAGGGTGGAAGGAGGGGGAGAGGGGTGGAAGGGTGGAGGGAGGGGGGGAGGGAGTGGGGGAGGGTCGGATGGAGGGAAGGAGGGAGGGGTGAGTTAGGGGCTGAGTGGTGATGGAGGTTGGGATTGAGGGGGGAGAGAGTCGGGATGGAGGTGGGAAGGAGGGGGGAGGAAGAGGTTGAGGGGGAAGTGGGACCTCCCCTTTTCCCAGTACCCCTCTTTCCCCCACCACCAAGCCCCCACCGCAACGACCCCTGTTGTCCCCCTACCCAGTCCCCATTCTCAGACCCCCCCCCCCATTCTCTTGGAATAAAAAAAAATACTTTTTTTAAAAAAGTGCTTTTTAATTGCTTGTTTTGAAACATTCGCGGTTAAGTGCTTTTTAAAAAAACATTCGCGGTTAAGTGCTGGTTTTGAAACATTCGCGGCTACTTAGTGCTTCTGTCAGTTGCTTTTCGAGGGAGGGAGTAGGGAGGTGTGGAGGGGGGAGGGGAGGGGGAGGGGAGGGGGAGGGGAGGGGGGAAGGGAGGAGGGAGAGGGGAGGGAAGGGGGTAGGGGGGAGGGGTAGGGAGGGGGGAGGGGGGAAGGGGAGGGAGGGGGGAAGGGGAGGGGGAGGGAGGGGGGGAGGGAGAAGGGAGGGAGGGGGGAGGGAGGGGAACCTCCCATTTTCCCAGTACCCCTCTTTCACCATTGGGCCCGTCCTCGTAGGGTTTCCATTGTAACCGGGAGGAGGGGAGGGAGGGAAGGGGGAGGGAGGGAGGGAGGAGGGAGGTGTGGAGGGAGGAGGGGAGGGGGAGGGGAGGGGGGGAGGGGGGAAGGGGGAGGAGGGAGGGAGAGGGGAGGGAGGGGGGGAGGTAAGGGGGAGAGGGGGGAAGGGGGAGGGAGGGGGATCTCCCCTTTTCCCAGTACCCCTCTTTCCCCGTTGGGCCCGTCCTCGTAGGGTTTCCATTGTAACCGTGAGGAGGGGAGGGAGGGAAGGGGGAGGGAGGGAGGAGGGAGGGGTGGAGGGAGGAGGGGAGGGGAGGGAGGGGGAGGGGAGGGAGGGGGGAGGGGGAGGGAGGGGAAGGGGGGAGGGGAGGGGGAAGGGGGTAGTGAGGGGGACCTCCCCTTTTCCCAGTACCCCTCTTTCCCCGTTGGGCCCGTCCTCGTAGGGTTTCAATTGTAACCGGGAGGGGGGAGAGAGGGTGGAAGGAGGGGGGAGGGGGAGAGGGATGGAAGGGTGGAGGGAGGGGGAGGGATTGGGGGAGGGAGGGATGGAGGGAAGGAGGGAGGGGGGAGTTAGGGGGGAGGGAGTTGGGGAGGAGGGGGGGAGGGAGTGGGGATGGAGGTGGGAAGGAGGGGGGATGAAGGGGTTGAGGGGGGAAGGGGGACCTCCCCTTTTCCCAGTACCCCTCTTTCCCCGTTGGGCCCGTCCCCGTAGGGTTTCCATTGTAACCGGGAGGGGGGAGGGAGGGTGGAAGGAGGGGGGAGGGGGAGAGGGATGGAATGGTGGAGGGAGGGGGGAGGGAGTGGGGGAGGGTGGGATGGAGGGAAGGAGGGAGCGGGGGAGTTAGGGGCTGAGTGGTGATGGAGGTTGGGATTGAGGGGGGAGGGAGGGGGGAGGGAGTGGGGATTGAGGTGGGAAGGAGGGGGGAGGAAGGGGTTGAGGGGGGAAGTGGGACCTCCCCTTTTCCCAGTACCCCTCTTTCCCCGTTGGGCCCGTCCCCGTATAGTTTCCATTGTAACCGGGAGGGGGGGAGGGAGGGTGGAAGGAGGGGGGAGGGGGAGAGGGATGGAATGGTGGAGGGAGGGGGGAGGGAGTGGGGGAGGGTGGGATGGAGGGAAGGAGGGAGGGGGGGAGTTAGGGGCTGAGTGGTGATGGAGGTTGGGATTGAGGGGGGAGGGAGGGGGGGAGGGAGTGGGGATGGAGGTGGGAAGGAGTGGGGAGGAAGGGGTTGAGGGGAGAAGGGGGGGGGAGGGAGGGAATAGGGGCCCCATGCTGATCTGTGTATGTTAAGTGACTTGCACAACTTTAAAAAACTGGCAGTTGCCTTTCGCAACAATGTTGCAACAATCTCACACAAGCATTGTGACGTCACAAGCTGAAGATGTAAATTTAAAACCGAGCTGATCTCTGATTGGTGCACGGGTGCCATTGTGACATCACGCGCTGAAGCCCCTTCAAGAAAAGGGTTAGAAATGAAAATTTAAACTTTAATATCTCTCTAGCTTTAAAAAGGTAACTTCAATTTGAACGAAAGTACTTACAATAGTTGCCCACGTTAATGGTGAATATGGCGGTACAAAAATCGTAGCGCTTTGGTGTACCTTCAGGGAGGAGTAGGGTTTGTAAGTTATGGACAGAAATTCTTCGGAATCTTCCGTACATACACATATACATACATACATACGGAATGTTGGACCGCAGAGTTTTAGTAGTATATAGATAGACTAGACCAAGTGGGCCCGTTGGGCCCGTCCTCGTAGGGTTTCCATTGTAACCGGGAGGGGAGGAAAGGGGGAGGGTTGGGGGAGGGAAGGGGGAGGGAGGAGCGGAGGGAGGGGGGAGGGGAGGGGGGAGGGAGAGGGGAGAGGGGGGGATGGGAGGGGGGAGGGGAGGGGGGAAGGGAGGAGGGAAGGGGGGGAGGGAGAGGGGAGGGAGGTGGGTAGGGAGGAGGGAGGGAGGGGGACCTCCCCTTTTCCCAGTACCCCTCTTTCCCCGTTGGGCCCGTCCTCGTAGGGTTTCCATTGTAACCGGGAGGAGGGGAGGGAGGGAAGGGGGAGAGAGGGAGGAGGGAGGTGTGGAGGGAGGAGGGGAGGGGGAGGGAGGGGGGAGGGGAGGGGGGAAGGGGGGGAAGGGGGGGAGTGAGGGGGTAGGGGTGAGGGGGAGGGAGGGGGAGGGAGGGGGAGGGAGGGGGAGAGGGAGGGGGAGAGGGGAGGGTGGTAGGGGGGGGAGGGGGAGGGAGGGGGAGGTAGGGGGGAGGGAGGGGAGAGGAGAGGGGGAGAGGAGAGGGGGGAGGGGAGAGGGGGGAGAGGAGAGGGGAGAGGAGAGAGGGGAGGAGAGAGGGGAGGAGAGGGGAGAGGGGGGAGAGGAGAGGGGGAGAGGAGAGGAGAGGGGGGAGAGGAGAGGGGAGAGAGGAGAGGAGAGGGGGGAGAGAAGAGAGGGGCCTATTTTACTTTAAAATAAACAGCATCCTTTGTTGAAAAAGAAATTAAACTTATCTATAGAGCAGCAGCTTATGTCTTTGTTATAAATGAAATTAAACTTATGTGAAATAAATGTTCTTTTGTTAAAAAAGAAAGTAAACTTATCTATGAAATCTCTGTCTTTTATCTTTTTTTTAAAATAAAATTAAATGCAATTGAAATCTCGTACCGTTTAAAATAAATGTAATTTTTCTGTTGGAAATGATAAGAAACTTATCTATAAATATTCTTTCTGTATTTGGATTAAACTGCCCTCCTGAGCGATGCTGGAGCCTGTCCTCAACCAGCAGCAGCACGGTGGACTGTTGGTTACGGCAGTTGGTGTCAGTTCAAATCAACTGCTCCACCCACATCGAGTGTGAGGTTGGAGCCAATCACTGCACCCCACGTAGAGACCCAGCCAATCCGGCGCTAACAGGGAGGGTGGAGCCAATCACTGCACCCCACGTAGAGACCCAGCCAATCGGGCGCTAACAGGGAGGGTGGAGCCAATCATTGCACCCCACGTAGAGACCCAGCCAATCGGGTGCTAACAGGGATGGTGGAGCCAATCACTGTACCCCACGTAAAGACCCAACCAATCGGGCGCTAACAGGGAGGGTGAAACCCAATGAAAAAAAACGCGTTTTTACTTTAAAATAAACAGCGTTCTTTGTTGAAAAGGAAATAAACTTATCTATAGAGCAGCAGCTTTTTTAAAATAAATAAAATCAAACTTAATGAAAATCACATTCCTAATTTTAAATAAATGTCTTTGTTATAAATGAAATCAAACAGCGGGAGAGGCGACGGCGACTACACTTCCGCTTCGGGGAGAGGAGGGGGGGAGAGGAGGGGGGGAGGGGAGAGGGGGAGAGGGGGGGGGAGGGGAGGGGGGGAGAGGGGGGGTAGGGGGGGAAGGGGGGGGAGGGGGAAGGGGGGAGGGGGGAGGGGGAGAGGAGGAGGGGGAGAGGTGGAGGGGGGGAGGAGGGGGGGAGAGGAGGAGGGGGGAGAGGAGGAGGGGGGGGAGGAGGGGGGGAGAGGAGGGGGGAGAGGAGGGGGGGAGGAGGGGGGGAGAGGAGGGGGGGAGGAGGGGGGAGAGGAGGGGGGAGGAGGGGGGGAGGAGGGGGGGAGGAGGAGGGGGGGGAGGAGGGGGGGAGGAGAGGGGGGAGAGGAGAGGGGAGAGGAGAGAGGGGAGGGGAGAGGAGAGGGGGGAGAGGAGAGGGGAGAGGGGTGAGAGGAGAGGGGGAGAGGAGAGGGGGGAGAGGAGAGGGGGGAGAGGAGAGGGGGAGAGGAGAGGGGGGAGAGGAGAGAGGGGAGGGGGAGAGGAGAGGGGGGAGAGGAGAGGGGGGAGAGGAGAGGAGAGGGGGGAGAGGAGGGGGAGAGGGGGGAGAGGAGAGGGGGGAGAGGAGAGGGGAGAGGGGAGAGTGGAGAGGGGGGGAGAGGGGGAGAGGGGAGAGGAGAGGGGAGAGAGGAGAGGGGAGGGGGAGAGGAGAGGGGGAGAGGAGAGGGGAGAGGGGGGAGAGGAGAGGGGGGAGAGGAGAGGGGAGAGGGGAGAGGGGAGAGGGGGGAGAGGGGGAGAGGAGAGGGGAGAGGGGAGAGGGGAGAGGGGAGAGGGGAGAGGGGAGAGGGGAGAGGGGAGAGGGGAGAGGGGAGAGGGGAGAGGGGAGAGGGGGGAGAGGGGAGAGGGGGGAGAGGGGGAGAGGAGAGGGGAGAGAGGAGAGGAGAGGGGGGGAGAGAGGAGAAGGGTCTATTTTACTTTAAAATAAACAGCATTCTTTGTTGAAAAAGAAATTAAACTTATCTATAGAGCAGCAGCTTATGTCTTTGTTATAAATGAAATTAAACTTATGTGAAATAAATGTTCTTTTGTTAAAAAAGAAAGTAAACTTATCTATGAAATCTCTGTCTTTTATCTTTTTTAAAAAAATAAAATTAAATGCAATGGAAATCTCGTACCATTTAAAATAAATGTAATTTTTCTGTTGGAAATGATAAGAAACTTATCTATAAATATTCTTTCTGTATTTCAATTAAACTGCCCTCCTGAGCGATGCTGGAGCCTGTCCTCAACCAGCAGCACGGTGGACTGTTGGTTACGGCAGTTGGTGTCAGTTCAAATCAACTGCTCCACCCACATCGAGTGTGAGGTTGGAGCCAATCACTGCACCCCACGTAGTGACCCAGCCAATCGGGCGCTAACAGGGAGGGTGGAGCCAATCACTGCACCCCACGTAGAGACCCAGCCAATCGGGCGCTAACAGGGAGGGTGGAGCCAATCACTGCACCCCACGGAGAGACCCAGCCAATCGGGTGCTAACAGGGATAGTGGAGCCAATCACTGCACCCCACGTAAAGACCCAACCAACCGGGCGCTAACAGGGAGGCTGAAACCCAATGAAAAAAACCGCGTTTTTACTTTAAAATAAACAGCGTTCTTTGTTGAAAAGTAAATAAACTTATCTATAGAGCAGCAGCTTTTTTTAAATAAATAAAATCAAACTTAATGAAAATCACATTCCTAATTTTAAATAAATGTCTTTGTTATAAATGAAATCAAACAGCGGGAGAGGCGACGGCGACTACACTTCCGCTTCGGGGAGAGGAGGGGGGGAGAGGAGGGGGGGAGGGGAGGGGGGGAGAGGGGGGGTAGGGCGGGAAGGGGGGGAGGGGGAAGGGGGGAGGGGGGGGGAGAGGAGGAGGGGGGGAGAGGAGGAGGGGAGGGAGGAGGGAGGGGAGGAGGAGGGAGGGGGGGCGAGGAGGGAGGGGGAGAGGAGGAGGGGGGGGAGAGGAGGAGGGGGGAGAGGAGAGGGGGGAGAGGAGAGGGGGAGAGGAGAGGGGGGAGAGGAGAGGGGAGAGAGGAGAGGAGAGGGGGGAGAGAGGAGAGGAGAGGGGGGAGAGAGGAGAGGGGTCTATTTTACTTTAAAATAAACAGCATTCTTTGTTGAGGGAGGTGGGAGGGAGGGGGGAAGGGGGAGGGGGGAGGGGGACCTCCCCTTTTCCCAGTACCCCTCTTTCCCCGTTGGGCCCGTCCTCGTAGGGTTTCCATTGTAACCGGGAGGAGGGGAGGGAGGGAAGGGGGAGGGAGGGAGGAGGGAGGTGTGGAGGGAGGACGGGAGGGGGAGGGAGGGGGGAGGGGAGGGGGAAGGGGGGGAGGGGGGAGTGAGGGGGTAGGGGGGAGGGGGAGGGAGGGGGGAGGGAGGGGGGAGGGAGGGAGGGGGAGGGAGGGGGAGAGGGGAGGGGGGTAGGGGGGGAGGGGGGGTAGGGGGGGAGGAGGAGGGAGGGGGGAGGGAGGGGGGATGGGAGGGGGAAGGGAGGGGGAAGGGGGGAGGGAGGGGGCTCTCCCCTTTTCCCAGTACCTCTCTTTCCCCGTTGGGCCCGTCCTCGTAGGGATTCCATTGTAACCGGGAGGAGGGGAGGGAGGGAAGGGGAGGGAGGGAGGAGTGAGGAGGGGAGGGAGGGGGGGAAGGGGAGGGCGGAAAGGGGGGGAGGGGGGAAAGGGGGGAGGGGGAAGGGGGGAGGGGGGAGGGAGAGGGGAAGGGGGGGAGGGGGAGGGAGGGGGGAGGTAGGGGAGGGGGAGGGGGGAGGGGGTGGGAGGAGGGAGGGGGAGAGGAGGAGGGGGGAGGGGAGGAGGGGGGGGAGAGGAGGAGGGGGGGAGGAGGGGGGGAGAGGAGGAGGGGGGGAGAGGAGGAGGGGGGGAGAGGAGGAGGGGGGAGAGGAGAGGGGGGAGGGAGAGGGGAAGGGGGGAGGGGGAGGGAGGGGGGAGGTAGGGGAGGGGGATGGGGGAGGGGGTGGGAGGAGGGAGGGGGAGAGGAGGAGGGGGGGGAGAGGAGGAGGGGGGGGGGAGAGGAGGAGGGGGGGAGAGGAGGAGGGGGGGAGGAGGGGGGGAGAGGAGGAGGGGGGAGAGGAGGAGGGGGGAGAGGAGGAGGGGGGAGAGGAGAGGGGGGGAGGGGAGAGGGGGGAGGGGAGAGGGGGGAGAGGAGAGGGGAGAGGAAAGAGTGGAGGGGGAGAGGAGAGGGGGAGAGGAGAGGGGAGAGGGGGGAGAGGAGAGGGGGGAGAGGAGAGGGGGGAGAGGAGAGGGGAGAGAGGAGAGGAGAGGGGGGGAGAGAGGAGAGGAGAGGGGGGGAGAGAGGAGAGGAGAGGGGGGGAGAGAGGAGAGGAGAGGGGGGAAGAGAGGAGAGGGGTCTATTTTACTTTAAAATAAACAGCATTCTTTGTTGAGGGAGGTGGGAGGGAGGGGGAAGGGGGAGGGGGACCTCCCCTTTTCCCAGTACCCCTCTTTCCCCGTTGGGCCCGTCCTCGTAGGGATTCCATTGTAACCGGGAGGAGGGGAGGGAGGGAAGGGGGAGGGAGGGAGGAGGGGAGGGAGGGGGGAAGGGGAGGGCGGAAAGGGGGGAGGGGGGAAAGGGGGGAGGGGGAAGGGGGGAGGAGGGGAGGGAGGGAAGGGGGAGGGAGGGAGGAGGGGAGGGAGGGGGGAAGGGGAGGGCGGAAAGGGGGGTAGGGGGAAAGGGGGGAGGGGGAAGGGGGGAGGGAGAGGGGAAGGGGGGGAGGGGGAGGGGGGGAGGTAGGGGAGGGGGAGGGGGGAAGGGGAGGGAGGGGCACAGGGGCATTGTGACGTCACATGCTGAATACCACGGGGGGGGGAAGGGGGGTCTGCTCGAGTTCATCTCACAGGGGCATTGTGACATCACAATGAAGAATAAATCCGCACCGCAGCGCCCCCCTTCTGTCAAAACTTCGATAAATCTGGGGGGGCAGCGCTTTTAAACCTCTGTAACTTATGCGTCCGAATTAAATAAAAATATCATTTTCCAGCAGCGAACCGCATGCTGATTAAGGCGGTACAAAAATCGTGGCGCTACGGTTCACCGTTTTGCCGGAATTGCCGTATTCAGTCGACATCAGTGGAATATATATACAAAGCTACAAGATCATTATAATGAGTAGCTTTAGTATCTCTGTACCTGATAGTACCTTTTATAGTCAGCTTTTCTAAGAAGTGAGCAAAAAAGGTCGATCAGGGCAGATCTGTAGATATTGAATACATGGACTTCAGCATTTTATTCGAGAAGGTTCCTCGTGGTAGCTTGCTCTTGAAGGTTAGATCGCATGAGACGCAAGGAGAGATAGCTGAATGGATAGCAAATTGGCTTCATGGAAGGAAGCAGAGGGTGATAGTGGAAGGTTGCTTCTCAGACTGGACGCCAGTGACGAGTGGCATGCGTCAGGGTTCGCTGCTGGGCCCGTTACTGTTTGTCATCTATATCAAAGATTTGGATGAGATCACGCAGCGGCAAGATTAGCAAGTTTGTAGTTGAAACAAAAGTGGGTTGTTTTGCAGTCAGTAAAGATGTTTGTTATGAAGTGCAATATGATCTTTATCGATTAGTCACGTGTACTGAGGAATGGTTGATGGAATTAATGCAGATAAATATGAGAAGCATAGAAACATAGAAAATAGGTGCAGGAGGAAGCCATTTGGCCCTTCTAGCCAGCACCGCCGTGCATTGTGATCATGGCAAAGCATCCACAATCAGTAACCTGTGCCTGCCTTCTCCCCATATCCATTGATTCCGCTTGGCCCTAGAACTCCAGCTAACTCTCTTGTAAATTCATCCAGTGTGTTGGCCTCCACTGCCTTCGTAGGCAGAGAATTCCACAAATTCACAACTCTCTGGGTGAAAAAGTTTTTTTTCACCTCAGTTTGAAATGGCCTCCCCTTTAATCTTAGACTGTGCCCCCCTTGTTCTGGACTCCCCCAACATCGGGAATTTTTTTCCTGCATCTAGCTTCTCCAGTCCTTTTATAATTTTATCCATTTCTATAAGATTCCATCTCATACATCTGAATTCCAGTGAATACAAGCCCAGTCTTTCCAATCTTTCCTCATTTGACAGTCCCGCCATCCCGGGGATTAACCTCGTGATTCAACGATGCACTGCCTCAATCGCAAGGATGTCCTTCCTCAAATTAGGAGACCAAAACTGCACACAATATTCCAGATGTAGTCGCACCATTGCCCTATACAAATGCAGAAGGACCTCTTTACTCCTATAGTCAAATCAAAGTATGGTATTGCAAAGTGAGGAATTGCATTTTGAGAAATCTAACCTGGGCAGGACCGACACAGTGAATGGTAGTGGGTAGTGTTGTAGGGCAGAGGGATCTAGGAGTGCAGGTGCACAGTTCCTTGAAGGCGGAAGCACAGGTCGATCTGGTGTTGACAAAAAGGCTTTTGGCACATTGGCCTTTATCAGCCAGAGTATGGAGTATGGATGTTGGGAGGTCATGTTGCAGTAATATAAGACCTTCGTGAGGCTGCATTTGGAGTATTATGTTCTGTTCTGATTACCGTGTTATAGGAAAGACGTTGCCAAACTGGAAACGTTCCAGGTACATTTTACGAGGATAGTGCCAGTGTCTGACCTGTAGGAAGAGGTTGAGTAGGCTCGGACTATCCATTGGAGCGTAAGAGGAAGAGGGGTGATCTTATTTAGGTGTATTTGATCATGAGAGGAATTGATCGGATAAATGCACAGATTCTCTTGCCCTGAGTACGAGAATCGAGCTCCAGAGGACATACTTTTAACATGAATAGGAAAAGCTGTCATTGGAATCGGTGGGATAACTCTTTCACACAAAGGGTGGTGGATGCATGGAACAAGCTGCCAGAAGAGGTAGCTGAGGCAGGGACAATCCCAACATTTAAGAAATTGTTAGACAGGTACACGAATAGGACGGGTTTGGAGGGATATGGATGAAACGGAGGCAGGTGGGAGCAGGGACATGTTGGATCGTGTGGGCAAGTTGGGCCGAAGGGCCTGTTTCCACAACGTATCACTCCATGACTCTATGAGCACCGGCCTGAAAAACCTCCTCTGGCAACTCGTTCCATTCACCCACCAAACTTTGTGTGATAAATTACCCCTCAGGTTCCGATGAAATGTTCCCACCTCATCTTAAACCTCCGTCCCATGGTTCTTGCTTCCCCTTCTCTGTGCGCCTGCCAGGTGTATTCCTTTCATTATTTTGTTCACCTCTAAAAGATCACCCCAGTTAATCCTGCGCATCAAAGAATAAATTACTAGCCTGCTGAATCTGTGGCTGTAGACCAGGCCCTCCAGTCCTGGCAACATCCTCGTAAATCTGCTCTACGCCCTTTGCAGATTTACACCATTTTCCCGATACTACGGTGCCCAACACTGAACACAACAATCTAAATATGGACTCACCAACGTCTTAAACAATTGCAACATGACCTCCCAACTTCAAAACTCAAAGCTCTCGCTGATGAAGGCCAATGTGCCTAAAGCCTTTTCGACCAAACTATTTACCTACGACGCTACATTTAACGCACTGTGTACCTGTCGTGCTAGATCCCTCTGCTCTACAGTTAATGCATCTTTTTCTCTCGGTTCCAGCTCATCGGGACTGACACCCCTGAATTCACAGATGGCTTCATTTCCAATCTGCGTCTGATTCTGAACAAACCTGCACTGCAGCTGAACATGAAATTATAGAAAAATCAAGACTTAACTGCTCCTCCACGTGCAGCGGCCTCCTCAGTTGTGCTTCAAATATCTGCGAGGCCCTTTTGTGTAGTTATGGTCACCATATCATGGAAATTATGTCCTATTGCCAGAGACAGTGCGGAACAGGTTCACCAGGATGTTATCTGGAATGAATAGTTAGAAGACAGATTAGATCTGTGCTGGGCTCAATGTTGTTTGTCATCCATATCAATGAGTTGCATGAAATTGTACAACGACTATTTTTTAAGTTTGCAGTTGACACTAAAGTAGATGGTATCACAGACTGAAAATGTTTAGCAAGAATTAAAGCAGGAACTTTTCAAATTGGAAAATGGGCTGAGAAATAGCAAATGGTGTTTCTTCCAGATAAGTGTGAGATTTTAATTTTTGAAGTAAAATCAGGGCATGATCGTTACCGTGAATGGTAGTTAGCTAGGGAGTGTTGTAGAGCAAAGGGATCCATACATTAGAAGTAACTCCAGCAAGTCTGCAGATGACACAATGCTGGGTGACAGTGTGAACCGCAAAGAGGATGTTAAGAGGTTGCAGGGTGACTACGCCAGGTTGAGTGAGTGGGCAGATGCATGGCAGATGCAATATAATGTAGATAAATGTGAGGTTATCCACTTTGGCAGCATAAACAAAGAGACAGATTACTATCTCAATGGTGTCAGATGAGGTAACGGGGAAGTACAACACGACCTGGGTGTCCTTGTACACCAGTCACTGAAAGTAAGCGTGCAGGTACAGCAGGCATGGAAGAAAGATAATGGCATGTTGGCCTTCATTACGAGAGGATTTGAATAAAGGTGCAAAGAGGATCTTTTGCAGTTGTATTTTTTGGTCTCATAATTTGAGGAAGGACGTTGAGGCAGTGCGCCATATGTTCACGAGGTTAATCCCTGGGATGGCGGGACTGTCATATTAGGAAAGATTGGAAAGACTGGGCTTGTATTTACTGGAGTTTAGAAGGATGAGAGGGGATCTTATAGAGACGTATAAAATTATAAAAGTACTGGACAAGCTAGATGTAGGAAAAATATTTCCAAAGTTGGGGGAGTCTAGTACCAGGAGCCAACGTCTAAGAATAAAGGGGAGGCCATTTAAAACTGAGGTGAGAAGAAACTTTTTCACCCAGAGACTTGTGAATTTATGGAATTTTCTGCCACAAAAGGCAATGGAGGCCAATTCACTGGATGAATTTGAAAGAGAGTTAGACAGGACTCTAGGGGATGGTGGAATCAAGCGATATGGGGAGAAGGCAGGCACAGGTTACTGATTGTGGATGATCAGCCATGATCACCATGAATGGCGGTGCTCGCTCGAAGGGTCTAATGGCCTCCCCCTGCACCTATTTTCTATGTTTCCAAGTTTCTATGTTACATAGTTCAAAGAAAAGGGACGAAACAGGGAGGTGGGGTGGTGGAGAAGGTTTTTTGAAGCACTGTCTTCATCAATCAGTGAATAAAATTTAGAAGTTGGAAAATTATATTCAGTTCGACAAGACGTTGGTGAGGACGCACTTGGAGTAACGTGTATAATTTTTCGTCAGCATGTTTAGGAAATATGCCACTAATTTGTAAAGAGTCCTCAAAATATTTTACAACACGTTGCCAGAAAACAAGGGTCGGAGATACAGGGAAAGGCTGGGCTGCGAGGACTTTATTTCATGAAGCGCAGCAGGCAGTGGAGTGATCTCATGGAGGGGCAGGGTATCATAGGTAACATAGTAATATCAACACAAAGTCATTTGGACAGGTACATGAAGGGAATGGTTTAGAGGGAGATGATTCATATGCCGGTAAATGGGAATACTTCAGATGAACTAAAATGCACCATCCCACCCCATGAAACACGGCAGCCTTTGGCCAAACGTTGCGCCAGGTACAGCACTAACAAATATACTGCTTTTAAATGGCCCTTGGATATTCTGTTACCACAGAACTCTAACCTTGAAATCATGGGATTTGCCTGTCATATATATTGGTCATTTTTGATAACAGTCCCTGATCATTGAAGTGTTTATTTCAGTTTCTACGTGTGCAAGGTTTACACTGCATGATGGGAGATATGCTCTCTTGAATTGCATGATAAATAAGCACATAAATGAAGTCTGCGTGTGTGGCATCTTTCTCTGTGCCGCTGTGTGGACAGCCCAGACAGATGAGTTGGTCATTTACTCTCAGACCGACCTTACTGCCTGGTCTGTGGGTTTGAATTGACTTCTACCTGTCAACTGGCCTAAAGTAGTTCACTACAAAATAAACTGCAGATTGAACAGAGCCACAGCTCGTGTTCACCGGCTGGAACTAATATTTCCCATTGGGCGAAACGCACAGAACATTTACCCAACTCACCCTTTCTCAAATCTGAAGCTGCATTTTAATTTTCTGCATTTTGTGTTATTATTTCAAGTGTATGCCGGAGAGAGTTAATTAGCATTTCTAACCTGTGTTAATTAAGATGAAAATAACAAGTTAATGCATCTTCAGCTGCCGTGTTTACCAGCGTGGATAGAGCAGCAAGATAGAGTTCGTGCTCATTAAAGTTTAGATTAATTATGGATATTGAACTTGAGTTAACCCTTTAGAGTCGAACATTTGAATTAAAAAGAAGGGATTCTTTGAGAGGATCTGGGAAAAATTGATCGTTTATTTGAGTCATGACACCAACTAGATAAATGCCGAGCTAGATATTGGAAGATTGTGTTATATGGAACTAGATGTTATGTTTGTGCGAATATTGAAATATTTCTAGATAACCAACATTGTTACTTTTTCATATTTTATTTGGTAAGTGTACCACACTGTCTTATTCAAATGTATTTATTTATTTATCTCCTTTGTTTATTTATTCATTTATTTTTGTTGTTTTTCTTATTTTATTTTATTTATGTTCATGATGTTGTACTGTTTTGTATATATCTCTGTGAAAAATCAATAAAAACTGAAGAGAAAAAAAAGAAAGGAAGGATGCTTTATTTTACATCATATCAAATGTAAAACATCGGGGTCAGATTTAATGAGATCATGTCACTGGTTATCCAGACCCATTACTGACCACACTGATAATGTCACTGCTTATCCAGACCATTCATTGACAACACTGATAATGCCACTGCTTATCCAGACCCATCACTGACCACACTGATAATGTTACTGCTTATCCAGACCCATCACTGACCACACTGATAATGTCACTGCTTATCCAGACCCATCACTGACCACACTGATAATGTCACTGCTTGTCCAGACCCATCGCTGACCACACTGATAATGTCACTACTTATCCAGAGAGAAAGAGAGTGAAGAGTGTGGGGAGGAAGAGGAGATGAGTGTGGGGAGAAAGGGAGCTGTGTGGGGAGAGAAAGGGGAGGAGTGGAGAGAAAGGAGGAGGATTGTGGGGATGGAGGGTGGGAAGAAAGGGAGTGTGGGGAGAGGAATTTAATAGTGTGGGGAGAGAGAGGTAGTGGGGAGAGAGAGGAGGCAGGATGACCGTGGTGAGCGAGCGGGGAGTGTGGAGAGAGACGGGGAGTGTGGGGAGAATGATGGGGAGGAGTGTGGGGAGAAAGGTGGTTTTAGGGGACAGGGGAGGGAGGAGTGTGAGAGAGAGGGAGGAAGGTTTGTGTGGAGAGAGAGTGGGAGGAATGTTGGGATGGAGGAGGTGGAGTGGGGAAGAGGGAGAGGAGGTGGGTGTGGGAGAGAGGAAGGTGTGTGGGGTGAGAGAGAGGAAGGAGTGTTGGGGAAGAGGGGGATTGTGGAGAGAAAGGATGAATGTGGGAATTGAGAGGGGAGGACTGTGGGGAGAGGGAGGGGAGGAGTGGGGATACGGAGGGAGAGGAGTGTGAGAGAACGGGAGGAGGGATTGTGTGGAGAGAGAAAGGATGCAGGGGGGGTGTGGGAGAGGGAGAGGAGGCGGGTGGGGGAGATAGGAAAATGTAGCAAGAGAACGGGAGGAGTGTGGGGAGAGGGGGAGGAGTGGGGAGACAGTGTGGGAGGAGTGTGAAAGAGAGGGAGGAAGGATAGTGTGGAGAGCGAGTTAGAGGAATGTGAGGATGGAGGGGAGGAGTGGGGAGAATGAAACGAGGGTGGGGGAGGAATGTAGCGAGAGCGAGGGGTACAGGGGAAAGAGGTACAAGAGGAGTGATGGGAGAGAGTGGAGGAGTGGGGAGTGAGTGGAGGAATGTGGCAAAGAAATGGGAGGGGAGGGATAGAGGAAGGAGTGAGGCGAGAGAGGGGAGGTATGTGGGGAGAGAGAGATGGGGCAGAGAATGGACGAACGGGGGAGAGAGGTGAGGAGATAGAGGTGGAGGTGTGTGGGGAATGAGGGGGAATGTGGGGAGAGAGAGGGGGAATGGGGGAGACAGAGGGGGAGGAGTGTGGGGACACAGAATGAGAGGAGTGGTGAGTGTGTGGGGAGAAAGACAGAGTGTGGGGTGGAGAATGAGAGGAGAGTGGGGAGAGAGGGGGTGTGGAGAGAGATGGGGAGGTGTGTGGGGAGAGAGATTGGAGGTGGCAGGACAGAGGGGAGTGTCGGGAGAGAGTGGGGAGGAGTGTGGAGAGAGGGGAGGAGATGGGAATTCAGACGGTCAGAAAATTGGGGAGAGAGACGGGGGATCGGTATGGGAGAGAGAGAATGGACGGAGGGGGAGGGAGAGAGGCAGAGAGAGTGAGGAGTGTTGGGGAGACGCATTATGTGTTACTCACATGTATGCAGGAGAAAGATATTTATTCATTTTAACCACTGCCTATTAAAATGAAAATAACAAATAAAAACGTCTGCACCGGCCAACGTGGATAGAACAGCAAGATGCAGTGAGAGCTCATTAGAGATGAGATTAATTACTGATAGTGTCACTGCTTATCCTGACCCATCACTGACCACACTGATAATGTCACTGCTTATCCAGACCCATCACTAACCACACTGATAATGTCACGGCTTATCCAGACCCATCACTAACCACACTGATAATGTCACTGCTTATCCAGACCCATGACTGACCACACAGATAATGTCACTGCTTATCCACACCCATCACTGACCACATTAACGTAACACACAGGTATGTTCTTTGTATCATCTATTCCAAGGACATCTCACATACTGTAACAACCAGCTACCCAGTTCCATCGCACGCTGCTCAGATATATTTTCACCAGTGACAACATTGACGACATTTGCCTCGTGCTGATTGGTACGGACACCTCTGAACTCACTGATGGTTTCACGTCCCATCTGCTTATGATTCTGATCGCATTTGCGCTACAAATGAATACCCATAAACAGAAAAATCAAGACTTAACTGTTCCTCCAAGTTCCAGCGCTTTCCTCAGTTGTACTTCAAATATCTGCGAGGCCCTTTTGTGTAGTTCTGGTCACCATATTACAGATATGATGTCCTGTTGCCAGAGACAGTGCGGAACAGATTCACCAGGATGTTATCTGGAATGGACAGCGTTAGTTTGAAGACAGAATCAATTGGGTGGGATTGTTCTCCTTGGAGCGCAGGAGGACGAGGGGTGATCTTATAGACATGTTTTAGGTCATGAAAGGAATAGATGTAGTGGATGCTCGGATTCTCCTGCCCTGAATAGGCGAATCGAGGTCCATAGGACATACGTTTAAGTTGAAGGGAAAATCATTGAATAGGAATCTGAGGGGTAACTTTTTCACACAATGGGTGGTGGATGTAGGGAACAAACTGCCAGATGAGAAATTTGAGGCAGGGACTATCCCAACATTTATGAAATAGTTAGACAGGTTGGGTACATGAATAGGACAGGTTTGGTGGGATATGGACCAAATGCAGACAGGTGGAACTAATGTAGATGGGGCCTGATGGCTGGTGTGGGCAAGTTGGGCTGAAGGGCCTGATTCCACACCATATCACTCTATGACTATGAGTACAGGGCTGAACTACCTCCTCTGGCACCTCGTCCCACACACCCACCACCCTTTGTGTGAAAAATACCCCTCAGGTTCAGATTAAATTTCACCCCCTCATCTTAAACCTGCTCCCCATGGTTCCTGCTTCCACTTCTCTGTGCGTCTGCCAGATCTATTCCTCTCATTATTTTGTTGATCTGTAGAAGATCATCCCTCATCCTCCTGCATCAAGAGATATAGGCCTCGGTTGCAGTTCATCGGTACCGACACTTCAGAACTCACTGGTGGTTTCACTTCCCATGTGCGTCTGATTGTGAACACACTTGCACGACAGCTGAACATCCAAACAAAGAATAACCAAGACTTAACTGCTCCTCCAAGTGCAGCGCTCTCCTACGTCGTACTTCAAATATCTGCGAGGCCCTTTTGTGTAGTTCTGGTCACCATATAATACAAATGATGTCCCGTTGCCAGAGGCAGTGCGGAACAGATTCATCAGGATGTTATTTGGAATGGACAGCGTTAGTTTGAGGACAGATTTGATCGGGTGGGATTTATCTCATTGGAGCAAGAATGCAGAGGGATGACCTTACTGAGGCTTGTAAAATTATGTCAACTATAGCAGGGTTGAGTAGATGGTCACAGTTATTTCCCAGGCTGTGAGATTCTAAACCCAGAGAACTTACGTTTATTCGAAAGGGGAGAGGTTTAAGGGGATTCTGACTTCAAATATGCAACAATCTTTTCATTTGAGGCGGTGGGGATAGATACCATCACAGCAAATAAACAGCATTTAGACAGCCGTTGTTTCGGATAGGAATGGAGGGATATGGGACAAATACAGGTGAATGAGATTACCGTAGATATGCATCTCGGTCCGAATGGACGAGTCGGGCCGAAGGGCCTGTTTCCCTGCAGTTCCCATGACTGGAATCAGCGGTTCTGTAATCACTAATGTGCTCTGTCATCGGCTTCCCCAGTTGTAGCCACATCGCAGACACATCACTGACTGCACAACAGTGGCGATACTGTATTGGGTGGTGGTGTCACCAACAACGGAGGCACATTGTTCATCTCCCTCACAAGTGTCCAACAGGTGCTTCACTCTCCTCAAACTAAACTCTAGCCTAGAAATCCGAGGAATTACACGCCAACAGGTGTCGAATTTTCTCAAACCTGCAGTTTAAACAACAACACGATATTACTGCCTATCATATACGTTGGTCGTTTTAATATGTCTCAGATCATTGAAGTGTTTCTTTCAGTTTCTATGTGTGCCAAATATATACAGCAGGAAGGGAGAAACGCTCTCGTATTAATTAATAAATAGGCACAGAAATACAGACTGAGTGTGTGTGAGAGCTCTCTTGCATTAACTGGAATTTAGGATGAGAGGTGATCTTGACGAAACATATAGAATTCTGAAGAAGGGTCTCCACCCATTCCTTCTCCCAAGAGATGCTGCCTGTCCCGCTGAGTTACTCCAGCTTTTTGTGTCTATGTTCTGTTTAAACCAGCATCTGCAGTTCCTTCTTACACATATACAATTCTTAAGGGGTTGGACAGGCTAGATAGAGGAAAAATGTTCCCGATGCTGTGGGAGTCCAGAACAGGGATCACAGTTTACGAATAAGGGGTAGCTCAATTATTACTGAGATGAGGAAAAACTGAACTGTCGTCGGCCTCCCCAGTTGAGATGAATTGTGAATCTGTGGAATCTGAGGGGTAATTTTTCACATAAAGCATGGTGGGTGTGTGGAACGAGCTGCCAGAGGAGGTAGTTCAAACCTGTACCCATAGAGTCATAGAGTGATATGGTGTGGAAACAGGCCCTTCGGCCGAACTTGCCCACTCCAGCCAAAATGCCACATCTACACTAGTCCCACCTGTCAGCATTTGGTCCATTTCCCACCAAACCTGTCCTATTCATGCACCTGTCTAACTGTTTCATGAATGTTGGGATAGTCCCTGCCTCAAATACCTCCTCTGGCAGTTTGCTCCATTCATTCAACACCCACTGTGTGAAAATGTTACCCCTCAGATTCCTATTCAATCATTTCCCCTTCACCTTAAACGTATGTCCTCTAGACCTCGATTCTCCTAATCAGGGCAGGAGAAGCTGAGCATCTACCCGGTCTGTTCCTTTCATGATCTAAAGCATGTCTATAAGATCACCCCTCATCCTCCTGCGCTCCAAGGAGACCAATCCCACCCAATTGATTCTGTCTTCAAACTAACGCTGTCCATTCCAGATAACATTCTGGTGAATCTGTTCCACACTGTCTCTGGCAACACGACATTGTTTCTATAATATGGTGACCAGAACTACACAAAATGGCCTCGCAGATATTTGAAGTACGACTGAGGAGAGCGCTGCACTTGGAGGAACAGTTAAGTCTTGATTTTTCTGTATTTTGGTGTTCATTTGTAGTGCAAGTGTGTTCAGAATCAGACGCAGATGGGAAGTGAAACCATCAGCGAGTTCAGAGGTGTCCGAGCCAATCAGCACGAGGCAAATGCTGTCAAAGGTGTCAATGGTGAAAATATATCTGAGCAGCGTGCGATGGAACTGGGTAGCTGGTTGTTACAGTATGTGAGATGTTCTTGGATTGGATGATACAAAGAACATACCTGTGCGTGACGTTAATTCAGGATTCAGGATTCAGGATATCTTTATTTGTCATCCAAAAAACATTTTTTTGGACGAGATTTCGTCAGTGATGTGTCTGGATAAGCAGTGACATTATCAGTGTGGCCAGTGATGGGCCTGGGTAAGCAGTGACATTGTCAACGTGGTCAGTGATGGGTCTGGATAAGCAGTGTCATTATTAGCGTGGTCAGTGATGGGTCAGGATAAACAGTGACCTGATCAGTGTGGTCAGCGATGGTGAGTAATTGTGCTATGCCATTCATCCAGTGGGGACTATTAGTTCCAGCCGGTGAACACAAGGCGAGGTTCTGTTCAATCTGCAGTTTATTTTTTTATTGAACTACTTCAGACCAGTTGACAGGTTGATGCTAATTCAAACCCACAGACATGACAGCAAAGTCGTTCTGAGCGTTAATGACCAACTCACCCGTCTATGCTGTCCACAGTGGTTTAGAAACATAGAAACAAAGAAAATACTTGCAGGAGTAGGCCATTTGTCCTTTTGAGCCCGCACCGCCATTCAACATGATCATGGCCGACCATCCTAAATCAGTACCCCGTTCCTGATTTCTCCCCGTGCAACTTTATTCCGTTAGCCCTAAGAGCTATATCTGACTCTCCCATGAAAACCTCCTGTGAATTGACCTCCACTGCCTTCTGTGGCAGAGATTTCCACAGATTCACAATTCATCTCAACTGGCGAGGCCGACGACAGATCAGTTTTTCCTCATCTCAGTAATAATTGAGCTACCCCTTATTCGTAAACTGTGATCCCTTTTCTGGACTCCCACAACATCGGGAATATTTTTCCTGTATCTAGCCTGTCCAATCCCTTAAGATATGTATATGTGTAAGAAGGAACTGCAGATGCTGGTTTAAATAGAAGATAGACACAAAAAGCTGGAGTAACTCAGCGGGACAGGCAGCATCTCTTGGGAGAAGGAATGGGTGGAGACCCTTCTTCAGAATTCTACATGTTTCGACAAGATCCCCTCTCATCCTAAATTCCAGTGAATTTAAGAGAGCTCTCACACGCACTCAGTCTGTATTTCTGTGCCTATATATGAACTAATTCAAGAGAGCGTTTCTCGCTTCCTGCTGTGTATAACTGACACACAGAGAAACTGAAAGAAACACTTCAATGATCAGAGACATATTAAAATGACCAACGTATATGACAGGCAGTTATATCATTTTGTTGTTTAAACTGCAGGTGTGAGAACTTTCGACAACTATTTACGTTTAATTCCTCGGATGTCCAGGCTAGAGTTTAGTTTGAGGAGAGTGAAACACCTGTTGGACACTTGTGAGGGTGATGAACAATGTGCCTCCGTTGTTGGTGACACCACCACCCAATACAGTATCGCCACTGTTGTGCAGTCAGTGATGTGTCTGCTATGTGGCTACAACTGGGGAGGCCTATGACAGAGCACATTAGAAATTACAGAACTGCTGATTCCAGTCATGGGAACAACAGGGAAACAGGCCCTTCGGCCCGACTCGTCCATGCAGACCGAGATGCATATCTACGGTAATCTCATTCACCTGTATTTGTCCCATATCCCTCCATTCCTATCCGAACCAACGGCTGTCCAAATGCTGTTTATTTGCTGTGATGGTATCTGTCCCCACCGCCTCAAATGAAAAGATTGCTCCATCTTTGAAGTCAGAATTCCCTTAAATCTCTCCCCTTTCGATTAAACGTAAGTTCCCTGGGTTTAGATTCTCGCAACCTGGGAAATAAGTGTGACCATGTATTCAACCCTGCTGTAGTTGACATAATTTTACATGCCTCAGTAAGGTCGTCCCTCTGCATTCTTGCTCCAATGAGATCAATCCCACCCGATCAAATCTGTCCTCAAACTAACGCTGTCCATTCCAGATAACATCCTGGTGAATTTGTTCCGCACTGCCTCTGGCAACAGGACATCATTTGTATAATATGGTGACCAGAACTACACAAAAGGGCCTTGCAGAAATTTGAAGTACAACTGAGGAGAGCGCTGCACTTGGAGGAGCAGTTAAGTCTTGATTATTCTTTGTTTGGATGTTCAGCTGTAGTACAAGTGTATTCACAATCAGACGCACATGGGAAGTGAAACCATCAGTGAGTTTAGAAGTGTCAGTACCGATGAACTGCAACCGAGGCAGAAAGGTGAATTAATTGTAGAGCAGAGGGATCTAGGACGACATGGACATAATGTGTTGAATGTAGCGTCACAGGTTGATAGTGTGGGCAAAAAGGCTTTTGTAACATTGGCCGTCTTCGGTCAGAGCATTGTGTATAGATATTCGGAGGTTATGTTGCCTTTGTATAAGACGTTGGTGAGTCTGCATTTGGAGTATTGTGATCAGTTGTGTGCACCATGATACAGGAAAGATGGTGTCAATCTGGAAAGGTGATAGAGAAGATGTACGAGGATGCAGCGCGGACCCGTGGGCCTGATCTAGAGGGACAGGTTCAGCAGACTAGTACTTTATCCCTTGGTGCACAGGAGGATGAGGGATAATCTTCTACAGCTGAACAAAATAATGAGAGGAATAGATCTGGCAGACGTACAGAGAGGGGAAAGCAGGAACCAGGGGGCCCAGGTTTAAGATGAGGGGGAAAATTTAATCGGATCCCGAGGGGTAATTTTTCACACAAAGGGTGGTGGGTGTGTGGAATGAGGTGCCAGAGGAGGCAGTTCAGCCCTGTACTCATAGAGTCATAGAGTGATATGGTGTGGAATCAGGCCCTTCAGCCCAACTTGCTCACACCAGCCATCAGGCCCCATCTACACTAGTTCCACCTGTCTGCATTTGGTCCATATCCCACCATACCTGTCCTATTCATGTACCCAACCTGTCTAACTATTTCATAAATCTTGGGATAGTCCCTGCCTCAAATTCCTCATCTGGCAGTTTGTTCCATACATCCACCACCCATTGTGTGAAAAAGTTACACCTCAGATTCCTATTCAATGGTTTTCCCTTCCACTTAAACGTATGTCCTCTGGACCTCGATTCGCCTATTCAGGGCAGGAGAATCCGAGCATCCACTCCATCTATTCCTTTCATGGTCTAAAACAGGTCTATAAGATCACCCTCATCCTCCTGCGCTCCAAGGAGACCAATCCCACCCAATTGATTCAGTCTTCAAACTAACGCTGCCCATTCCAGATAACATCCGTGTGAATCTGTTCCGCACTGTCTCTGGCAACAGGACATCATATCTATAATATGGTGACCAGAACTACACAAAAGAGCCTCGCAGATATTTGAAGTACAACTGAGGAAAGAGCGCTGCACTTGGAGGAACAGTTAAGTCTTGATTTTTCTGTATGTGGGTATTCATTTGTAGCGCAAATGCGTTCAGAATCTTACGCAGATGGGAAGTGAAACCATCAGTGAGTTCAGAGGCGACCGTACCAATCAGCACGAGGCAAATGTTGTCAACGTTGTCACTGGTGAAAATATATCTGAGCAGCGTGCGATGGAACTGGGTAGCTGGTTGTTACAGTATGTGAGATGTCCTTGGAATGAATGATACAAAGAACATACCTGTGTGTGACGTTAATGTGGTCAGTGATGGGTCTGGATAAACAGTGATATTATCAGTGTGGTCAGTGATGGGTCTGGATAAGCAGTGAAATTATCAGTGTGGTCAGTGATGGGTCTGGATAAGCAGTGACATTATCAGTTTGGTCAGTGATGGGTCTGGATAAGCAGTGCCATTATCAGTGTGGTCAGTGATGGATCCGGATAAGCAGTGACATGATCTCATTAAATCTGACACCGATGTTTTACATTTGATATGATCTAAAATAAAGAATCCTTTCTTTTTAATTTTCTTCAGTTTTTATTTTGTTTTTTCACAGAGATATATACAAAACAGTACAACACCATCGACATAAATAAAATAAAATAAGAAAAACAACAAAAATAAATGAATAAATAAGCAAAGGATATCAATAAATAAAAACATTTGAATAAGACGGTGTGGTACACTTACCAAATAAAATATAAAAAAGTAACAATGATTGGTTATCTGGAAAGATTTCAATATTCGCACAAACATACCATCTAGTTCTATATAACACAATCTTCCAATATCTAGCTCGGCATTTATCTAGTTATCATATCATATATATACAGCCGGAAACAGGCCTTTTCGGCCCTCCAAGTCCGTGCCGCCCAGCGATCCCCATACATTAACACTATCCTACACCCACTAGGGACAATTTTTAAAAAACATTTACCCAGCCAATTAACCTACATACCTGTACGTCTTTGGAGTTGGTGTCATGGCTCAAATAAATGATCCATTTTTTTCAGATCTTGTCAAAGAATCCCTTCTTTATAATTCAAATGTTCGACTCTAAAGGGTTAACTCAAGTTCAGTATCCGTAATTAATCTAAACTTTAATGAGCATTAACTGCATTTTGCTGCTGGTAAACACGGCAGCTGAAGATGCATCAGCTTGTTATTTTCTTAATTAACACAGGTTAGAAATGCTAATTAACTTTCTCTGGCATACACTTGAAAGAATAACATATAATGCTGAAAATTAAAATGCAGCTTCAGATCTGAGAAAGGGGGAGTTGGTTAAATGTTCTTTGCGTTTCTCCCAATGGGGAATATTAGTTCCAGCCGGTGAACACTAGCTGTGGCACTGTTCAATCTGCAGTTTATTTGTCGTGAACTACTTTAGACCAGGTGACAGGTTGATGTGAATTCAAACTCACAGACCAGACAGCAAGGTCGGTCTGAGAGTAAATGACCAACTCATCCGTCTGGGCTGTCCACACAGCGGCACAGAGAAAGCTGCCACACACGCAGACTTCATTTATGTGCTTATTTATCATGTAATTCGAGAGCATATCTCCCATCATGCAGTGCAAACCTGGCACTCATAGAAACTGAAATAAACACTTCAATGATCAGGGACTGTTATGAAAAATGACCAATGTATATGACAGGCAATTATAATGTTTTCTGCTTAATCTGCATCTTTGAGAAATATGGATATCTATTTATGTCCTAATTCCCCTGATTTCAAGGCTCGAGTTCTGTGGTAATAAAATATCCAAGGGCTATTTAAAAGCAGTTTGTATGTTAGTGCTGTCCCTGACGCAAATTTCAGACAAAAGTTGCCGTGTTTCAATAGACAATAGACAATAGACAATAGACAAATAGGTGCAGGAGTAGATCATTCAGCCCTTCGAGCCAGCACCGACATTCAATGCGATCATGGCTGATCACTCTCAATCAGTACCCCGTTCCTGCCTTCTCCCCATACCCCTCACTCTGCTATCCTTAAGAGCTCTATCCAGCTTTCTCTTGAAAGCATCCAACGAACTGGCCTCCAATGCCTTCTGAGGCTGAGAATTCCACTCCTTCACCACTCTCTGATTGAAAAAGTTCTTCCTCATCTCCGTTCTAAATGGCCTACCCCTTATTCTTAAACTGTGGCCCCTTGTTCTGGACTCCCCAACATTGGGAACATGTTTCCTGCCTCTAATGTGTCCAATCCCCTAATTATCTTATATGTTTCAATAAGACCCCCCCTCATCCTTCTAAATTCAGTGTATACAAGCCTAATTGCTCCAGCCTTTCAACATACGACAGTCCCGCCATTCCGGGAATTAACCTAGTGAACCTACGCTAGGTTGTCTACGGGAGGGATGGTGCATTTTAATTCATCTGAACTATTCCCATTTGCCGGCAAATGAATCATCTCCCTCTAAACCATTCCCCTCATGTACCTGTCCAAATGTCTTAGTGATCCCATTATGTCGCTACCTATGACACTGTCCACCTCTATGAGGTCACTGCACTGCCTGCTGCGCTCCATGGAATAAAGTCCTGGCGAGCCCAACATTTCCCTGTAGCTCCGACCCTTGTTTTCTGGCAACGTGTTGAAATTATGTTCTGCACTCTTTGCAAATTACTGGCATATTTCCTAAACATGGTGACGGCAGATTATACACGTTACTCCAAGTGCATCCTCACCAACGTCTCGTCCACCTGAACATAACTTTCCAACTTCTACATTTTATTCACTGGCTGATGAAGGCAGTGGGCAAAAAAAACCTTCTCTACCACCCTATCCCCCCTGTTACATCCCTTTTCTTGCAACAATGTACTTTTATTCTGAGATCCCTCTGCTCTGCAGCACTCCCCAGATAACTACCATTCATGGTGAAGATCGCCCTGGTTTGTCTTCCCTAATTTAAAATCTCACACATCTGCAAGAAACACTATTGAAATTTCTCAGCCCCACTTTCCAATTTGAAAAAGTTCCTGCTTTAATCCTTGCCAACCATTTTCAATGCCTGTGATACCGCCTACTTTAGTGTCAACTGCAAACTTTTACATTAGTCCGTTACATTCCCAGGCAACTCATTGACACAGACGACAAACAACAATGAGCGCAGCACCAATCCCTGAGACAGACCACCACGCCTTGACCAATGAACGAAACTGTACCATATGCCCCTTTACAACTGTCCACTGCCGTTATCACATTCAGGGAGCTGTGAACCTGATCGCAAGATACTTTTATACATCACTGACGTTAAGGGTCATGCCATTAATTATATCGTTTGAACACACATTTGACCTCCCAAATTGCAACATCTCTAATGTGCTCAGAATAATCTGCATCTGTGAGTTCCCCCACCCCTCCCATCTCTCTACTTGATCTATACGCCACTAAATACTGAGTCAGCCTCCCTCACATTCCACAACCCCAGAAATCTTGGTGTCATCCGCAAACTTACAAAGCAACCCGTGTATATTCATGCCCAAGTCATTTATGTGTATCAACAAACAGCAGAGGTCCCAGCACAAGATCCCTGTGTATCACTACTGGTCACA
The DNA here is from genome assembly GCF_053455715.1 of Rhinoraja longicauda. Taxonomy (NCBI): domain Eukaryota; kingdom Metazoa; phylum Chordata; class Chondrichthyes; order Rajiformes; family Arhynchobatidae; genus Rhinoraja; species Rhinoraja longicauda. The sequence continues at coordinate 1,570 of NW_027602172.1, read as the reverse complement.
GACATCCAGCCTGAATATTGCCCTTCCACCACAACCCTCTGTCTTCTATCATTCAGACAGTTCTGAATTCATGCGATCAAGTCACTGTTAACCCCGTGTGCCTTCACCTCCCTGGATCGGTCTACCAAGGGAGACTTTGTCAAAGGTCCGGATAAGCAGTGATAATATCAGTGTGGTCAGTGATCGGTCTGGATAAGCAGTGACATTATCAGTGTGGTCAGTGATGGGTCTGGATAAGCAGTCATATTATCAGTGTGGCCAGTGATGGGTCCGGATAAGCAGTGAAGTTATCAGTGTGGTCAGAGGTAAGGTTTGGATAAGCAGTAACATTCTCAGCTAATTAATCTCATCTGTAATGAGCTCTCACTGCATCTTGTTCTTCTATCCACGTTGGCGGGTGCAGACGTATATATTTGTTATTTTCACTTTAATAGGCAGCAGTTAATGAGTCAATAACTTTCTGCGGGACACGATTGAAAGAATAACGCATTATGCGTATCTCCCAACACACCTCACTCTCTCTCTCTCTCTCCCTGCTCCCATTCTCTGTCCTCTCTCTTTCCTCACATTTCTGATTCTGCTTTCCCACCTCGTCCCCTCTCTCCACACTCCACCGCACTCTCTCCCCACCACTCCCCTCTGTCTTGCCACACTCCTCCAATCTATCTCTCCATACCGTTAGAGACTCCCCCACACTCACAACATTCAAAACATCGCTGAAGTCTCACCTGTTCAGTACTGCCTTCAACCACTGAAGGTCACCTCACCTACTGTCTCCTTTCTCTGTTCATTTATTTATTTACTTATTTATCTATTTATTAATTTCCTATGTTCTCAAAATCTCTGTAAAGCGTCTTTGAGTATATGAAAAGCGCTATATAAATAAAATGTATTATTATTATTATTATTATTATATACATCCCCTCTCTCCGCACTCCTCTCTCCCCACTCTCCTCCACTCTCCATCCCCACACTCCTGCTTTCTCCCCACACACTCAGCACTCCTCCATTCTTTCCCCCACACTCCCTCTCTCCCTCTCTCCCCCACATGCCTCCTCGTCTCTCTCCCCACACACATCCCCCTCTCTGCCCACACTCCTCCTCTCACATTCCCACACTCCCCCATATCTCTCCCCACGCTCCACCGCACTCTCTCTCCCCACTCCTCTCATTCACACACTACTCCCCTTCTCTTTCCCACACACCTCCTCACTCCGCAATCCTTCCCCCGTTTGTCATAAGGTCATAACTGATAATAGAATTGGAGAGGGGGGAGAGAGAGAGGTGTTTGAGAGAGAGAGGGCAGGTAGGGGGAGTGAGAGAGGAGAGGGGGAGAGGGAGAGAGGACAGGAGAGGAGAGAGAGGTGGGTCTCCTCAGAGTGTTTCCCTTTGTGCGTCGATAAGGCCTTTAATGAACCGACTTGTTAGATGAACCGCCTCTGAACTCCGAGCTGGTTTACTTTGTGTCTGTGCCTATATGAGGAAAGACAGACATAGGCTACAAGTCTCGCACATAAAAAACCCAGAATGTCCTGGTGCACACAGGGTCGTGGGTGTATAGAACGGGCTG
>NW_027602171.1:27500-42500 GCF_053455715.1 Rhinoraja longicauda | reverse complement strand
CTAACCCTAACCCTAACCCTAACCCTAACCCTAACCCTAACCCTAACCCTAACCCTAACCCTAACCCTAACCCTAACCCTAACCCTAACCCTAACCCTAACCCTAACCCTAACCCTAACCCTAACCCTAACCCTAACCCTAACCCTAACCCTAACCCTAACCCTAACCCTAACCCTAACCCTAACCCTAACCCTAACCCTAACCCTAACCCTAACCCTAACCCTAACCCTAACCCTAACCCTAACCCTAACCCTAACCCTAACCCTAACCCTAACCCTAACCCTAACCCTAACCCTAACCCTAACCCTAACCCTAACCCTAACCCTAACCCTAACCCTAACCCTAACCCTAACCCTAACCCTAACCCTAACCCTAACCCTAACCCTAACCCTAACCCTAACCCTAACCCTAACCCTAACCCTAACCCTAACCCTAACCCTAACCCTAACCCTAACCCTAACCCTAACCCTAACCCTAACCCTAACCCTAACCCTAACCCTAACCCTAACCCTAACCCTAACCCTAACCCTAACCCTAACCCTAACCCTAACCCTAACCCTAACCCTAACCCTAACCCTAACCCTAACCCTAACCCTAACCCTAACCCTAACCCTAACCCTAACCCTAACCCTAACCCTAACCCTAACCCTAACCCTAACCCTAACCCTAACCCTAACCCTAACCCTAACCCTAACCCTAACCCTAACCCTAACCCTAACCCTAACCCTAACCCTAACCCTAACCCTAACCCTAACCCTAACCCTAACCCTAACCCTAACCCTAACCCTAACCCTAACCCTAACCCTAACCCTAACCCTAACCCTAACCCTAACCCTAACCCTAACCCTAACCCTAACCCTAACCCTAACCCTAACCCTAACCCTAACCCTAACCCTAACCCTAACCCTAACCCTAACCCTAACCCTAACCCTAACCCTAACCCTAACCCTAACCCTAACCCTAACCCTAACCCTAACCCTAACCCTAACCCTAACCCTAACCCTAACCCTAACCCTAACCCTAACCCTAACCCTAACCCTAACCCTAACCCTAACCCTAACCCTAACCCTAACCCTAACCCTAACCCTAACCCTAACCCTAACCCTAACCCTAACCCTAACCCTAACCCTAACCCTAACCCTAACCCTAACCCTAACCCTAACCCTAACCCTAACCCTAACCCTAACCCTAACCCTAACCCTAACCCTAACCCTAACCCTAACCCTAACCCTAACCCTAACCCTAACCCTAACCCTAACCCTAACCCTAACCCTAACCCTAACCCTAACCCTAACCCTAACCCTAACCCTAACCCTAACCCTAACCCTAACCCTAACCCTAACCCTAACCCTAACCCTAACCCTAACCCTAACCCTAACCCTAACCCTAACCCTAACCCTAACCCTAACCCTAACCCTAACCCTAACCCTAACCCTAACCCTAACCCTAACCCTAACCCTAACCCTAACCCTAACCCTAACCCTAACCCTAACCCTAACCCTAACCCTAACCCTAACCCTAACCCTAACCCTAACCCTAACCCTAACCCTAACCCTAACCCTAACCCTAACCCTAACCCTAACCCTAACCCTAACCCTAACCCTAACCCTAACCCTAACCCTAACCCTAACCCTAACCCTAACCCTAACCCTAACCCTAACCCTAACCCTAACCCTAACCCTAACCCTAACCCTAACCCTAACCCTAACCCTAACCCTAACCCTAACCCTAACCCTAACCCTAACCCTAACCCTAACCCTAACCCTAACCCTAACCCTAACCCTAACCCTAACCCTAACCCTAACCCTAACCCTAACCCTAACCCTAACCCTAACCCTAACCCTAACCCTAACCCTAACCCTAACCCTAACCCTAACCCTAACCCTAACCCTAACCCTAACCCTAACCCTAACCCTAACCCTAACCCTAACCCTAACCCTAACCCTAACCCTAACCCTAACCCTAACCCTAACCCTAACCCTAACCCTAACCCTAACCCTAACCCTAACCCTAACCCTAACCCTAACCCTAACCCTAACCCTAACCCTAACCCTAACCCTAACCCTAACCCTAACCCTAACCCTAACCCTAACCCTAACCCTAACCCTAACCCTAACCCTAACCCTAACCCTAACCCTAACCCTAACCCTAACCCTAACCCTAACCCTAACCCTAACCCTAACCCTAACCCTAACCCTAACCCTAACCCTAACCCTAACCCTAACCCTAACCCTAACCCTAACCCTAACCCTAACCCTAACCCTAACCCTAACCCTAACCCTAACCCTAACCCTAACCCTAACCCTAACCCTAACCCTAACCCTAACCCTAACCCTAACCCTAACCCTAACCCTAACCCTAACCCTAACCCTAACCCTAACCCTAACCCTAACCCTAACCCTAACCCTAACCCTAACCCTAACCCTAACCCTAACCCTAACCCTAACCCTAACCCTAACCCTAACCCTAACCCTAACCCTAACCCTAACCCTAACCCTAACCCTAACCCTAACCCTAACCCTAACCCTAACCCTAACCCTAACCCTAACCCTAACCCTAACCCTAACCCTAACCCTAACCCTAACCCTAACCCTAACCCTAACCCTAACCCTAACCCTAACCCTAACCCTAACCCTAACCCTAACCCTAACCCTAACCCTAACCCTAACCCTAACCCTAACCCTAACCCTAACCCTAACCCTAACCCTAACCCTAACCCTAACCCTAACCCTAACCCTAACCCTAACCCTAACCCTAACCCTAACCCTAACCCTAACCCTAACCCTAACCCTAACCCTAACCCTAACCCTAACCCTAACCCTAACCCTAACCCTAACCCTAACCCTAACCCTAACCCTAACCCTAACCCTAACCCTAACCCTAACCCTAACCCTAACCCTAACCCTAACCCTAACCCTAACCCTAACCCTAACCCTAACCCTAACCCTAACCCTAACCCTAACCCTAACCCTAACCCTAACCCTAACCCTAACCCTAACCCTAACCCTAACCCTAACCCTAACCCTAACCCTAACCCTAACCCTAACCCTAACCCTAACCCTAACCCTAACCCTAACCCTAACCCTAACCCTAACCCTAACCCTAACCCTAACCCTAACCCTAACCCTAACCCTAACCCTAACCCTAACCCTAACCCTAACCCTAACCCTAACCCTAACCCTAACCCTAACCCTAACCCTAACCCTAACCCTAACCCTAACCCTAACCCTAACCCTAACCCTAACCCTAACCCTAACCCTAACCCTAACCCTAACCCTAACCCTAACCCTAACCCTAACCCTAACCCTAACCCTAACCCTAACCCTAACCCTAACCCTAACCCTAACCCTAACCCTAACCCTAACCCTAACCCTAACCCTAACCCTAACCCTAACCCTAACCCTAACCCTAACCCTAACCCTAACCCTAACCCTAACCCTAACCCTAACCCTAACCCTAACCCTAACCCTAACCCTAACCCTAACCCTAACCCTAACCCTAACCCTAACCCTAACCCTAACCCTAACCCTAACCCTAACCCTAACCCTAACCCTAACCCTAACCCTAACCCTAACCCTAACCCTAACCCTAACCCTAACCCTAACCCTAACCCTAACCCTAACCCTAACCCTAACCCTAACCCTAACCCTAACCCTAACCCTAACCCTAACCCTAACCCTAACCCTAACCCTAACCCTAACCCTAACCCTAACCCTAACCCTAACCCTAACCCTAACCCTAACCCTAACCCTAACCCTAACCCTAACCCTAACCCTAACCCTAACCCTAACCCTAACCCTAACCCTAACCCTAACCCTAACCCTAACCCTAACCCTAACCCTAACCCTAACCCTAACCCTAACCCTAACCCTAACCCTAACCCTAACCCTAACCCTAACCCTAACCCTAACCCTAACCCTAACCCTAACCCTAACCCTAACCCTAACCCTAACCCTAACCCTAACCCTAACCCTAACCCTAACCCTAACCCTAACCCTAACCCTAACCCTAACCCTAACCCTAACCCTAACCCTAACCCTAACCCTAACCCTAACCCTAACCCTAACCCTAACCCTAACCCTAACCCTAACCCTAACCCTAACCCTAACCCTAACCCTAACCCTAACCCTAACCCTAACCCTAACCCTAACCCTAACCCTAACCCTAACCCTAACCCTAACCCTAACCCTAACCCTAACCCTAACCCTAACCCTAACCCTAACCCTAACCCTAACCCTAACCCTAACCCTAACCCTAACCCTAACCCTAACCCTAACCCTAACCCTAACCCTAACCCTAACCCTAACCCTAACCCTAACCCTAACCCTAACCCTAACCCTAACCCTAACCCTAACCCTAACCCTAACCCTAACCCTAACCCTAACCCTAACCCTAACCCTAACCCTAACCCTAACCCTAACCCTAACCCTAACCCTAACCCTAACCCTAACCCTAACCCTAACCCTAACCCTAACCCTAACCCTAACCCTAACCCTAACCCTAACCCTAACCCTAACCCTAACCCTAACCCTAACCCTAACCCTAACCCTAACCCTAACCCTAACCCTAACCCTAACCCTAACCCTAACCCATAACCCTAACCCTAACCCTAACCCTAACCCTAACCCTAACCCTAACCCTAACCCTAACCCTAACCCTAACCCTAACCCTAACCCTAACCCTAACCCTAACCCTAACCCTAACCCTAACCCTAACCCTAACCCTAACCCTAACCCTAACCCTAACCCTAACCCTAACCCTAACCCTAACCCTAACCCTAACCCTAACCCTAACCCTAACCCTAACCCTAACCCTAACCCTAACCCTAACCCTAACCCTAACCCTAACCCTAACCCTAACCCTAACCCTAACCCTAACCCTAACCCTAACCCTAACCCTAACCCTAACCCTAACCCTAACCCTAACCCTAACCCTAACCCTAACCCTAACCCTAACCCTAACCCTAACCCTAACCCTAACCCTAACCCTAACCCTAACCCTAACCCTAACCCTAACCCTAACCCTAACCCTAACCCTAACCCTAACCCTAACCCTAACCCTAACCCTAACCCTAACCCTAACCCTAACCCTAACCCTAACCCTAACCCTAACCCTAACCCTAACCCTAACCCTAACCCTAACCCTAACCCTAACCCTAACCCTAACCCTAACCCTAACCCTAACCCTAACCCTAACCCTAACCCTAACCCTAACCCTAACCCTAACCCTAACCCTAACCCTAACCCTAACCCTAACCCTAACCCTAACCCTAACCCTAACCCTAACCCTAACCCTAACCCTAACCCTAACCCTAACCCTAACCCTAACCCTAACCCTAACCCTAACCCTAACCCTAACCCTAACCCTAACCCTAACCCTAACCCTAACCCTAACCCTAACCCTAACCCTAACCCTAACCCTAACCCTAACCCTAACCCTAACCCTAACCCTAACCCTAACCCTAACCCTAACCCTAACCCTAACCCTAACCCTAACCCTAACCCTAACCCTAACCCTAACCCTAACCCTAACCCTAACCCTAACCCTAACCCTAACCCTAACCCTAACCCTAACCCTAACCCTAACCCTAACCCTAACCCTAACCCTAACCCTAACCCTAACCCTAACCCTAACCCTAACCCTAACCCTAACCCTAACCCTAACCCTAACCCTAACCCTAACCCTAACCCTAACCCTAACCCTAACCCTAACCCTAACCCTAACCCTAACCCTAACCCTAACCCTAACCCTAACCCTAACCCTAACCCTAACCCTAACCCTAACCCTAACCCTAACCCTAACCCTAACCCTAACCCTAACCCTAACCCTAACCCTAACCCTAACCCTAACCCTAACCCTAACCCTAACCCTAACCCTAACCCTAACCCTAACCCTAACCCTAACCCTAACCCTAACCCTAACCCTAACCCTAACCCTAACCCTAACCCTAACCCTAACCCTAACCCTAACCCTAACCCTAACCCTAACCCTAACCCTAACCCTAACCCTAACCCTAACCCTAACCCTAACCCTAACCCTAACCCTAACCCTAACCCTAACCCTAACCCTAACCCTAACCCTAACCCTAACCCTAACCCTAACCCTAACCCTAACCCTAACCCTAACCCTAACCCTAACCCTAACCCTAACCCTAACCCTAACCCTAACCCTAACCCTAACCCTAACCCTAACCCTAACCCTAACCCTAACCCTAACCCTAACCCTAACCCTAACCCTAACCCTAACCCTAACCCTAACCCTAACCCTAACCCTAACCCTAACCCTAACCCTAACCCTAACCCTAACCCTAACCCTAACCCTAACCCTAACCCTAACCCTAACCCTAACCCTAACCCTAACCCTAACCCTAACCCTAACCCTAACCCTAACCCTAACCCTAACCCTAACCCTAACCCTAACCCTAACCCTAACCCTAACCCTAACCCTAACCCTAACCCTAACCCTAACCCTAACCCTAACCCTAACCCTAACCCTAACCCTAACCCTAACCCTAACCCTAACCCTAACCCTAACCCTAACCCTAACCCTAACCCTAACCCTAACCCTAACCCTAACCCTAACCCTAACCCTAACCCTAACCCTAACCCTAACCCTAACCCTAACCCTAACCCTAACCCTAACCCTAACCCTAACCCTAACCCTAACCCTAACCCTAACCCTAACCCTAACCCTAACCCTAACCCTAACCCTAACCCTAACCCTAACCCTAACCCTAACCCTAACCCTAACCCTAACCCTAACCCTAACCCTAACCCTAACCCTAACCCTAACCCTAACCCTAACCCTAACCCTAACCCTAACCCTAACCCTAACCCTAACCCTAACCCTAACCCTAACCCTAACCCTAACCCTAACCCTAACCCTAACCCTAACCCTAACCCTAACCCTAACCCTAACCCTAACCCTAACCCTAACCCTAACCCTAACCCTAACCCTAACCCTAACCCTAACCCTAACCCTAACCCTAACCCTAACCCTAACCCTAACCCTAACCCTAACCCTAACCCTAACCCTAACCCTAACCCTAACCCTAACCCTAACCCTAACCCTAACCCTAACCCTAACCCTAACCCTAACCCTAACCCTAACCCTAACCCTAACCCTAACCCTAACCCTAACCCTAACCCTAACCCTAACCCTAACCCTAACCCTAACCCTAACCCTAACCCTAACCCTAACCCTAACCCTAACCCTAACCCTAACCCTAACCCTAACCCTAACCCTAACCCTAACCCTAACCCTAACCCTAACCCTAACCCTAACCCTAACCCTAACCCTAACCCTAACCCTAACCCTAACCCTAACCCTAACCCTAACCCTAACCCTAACCCTAACCCTAACCCTAACCCTAACCCTAACCCTAACCCTAACCCTAACCCTAACCCTAACCCTAACCCTAACCCTAACCCTAACCCTAACCCTAACCCTAACCCTAACCCTAACCCTAACCCTAACCCTAACCCTAACCCTAACCCTAACCCTAACCCTAACCCTAACCCTAACCCTAACCCTAACCCTAACCCTAACCCTAACCCTAACCCTAACCCTAACCCTAACCCTAACCCTAACCCTAACCCTAACCCTAACCCTAACCCTAACCCTAACCCTAACCCTAACCCTAACCCTAACCCTAACCCTAACCCTAACCCTAACCCTAACCCTAACCCTAACCCTAACCCTAACCCTAACCCTAACCCTAACCCTAACCCTAACCCTAACCCTAACCCTAACCCTAACCCTAACCCTAACCCTAACCCTAACCCTAACCCTAACCCTAACCCTAACCCTAACCCTAACCCTAACCCTAACCCTAACCCTAACCCTAACCCTAACCCTAACCCTAACCCTAACCCTAACCCTAACCCTAACCCTAACCCTAACCCTAACCCTAACCCTAACCCTAACCCTAACCCTAACCCTAACCCTAACCCTAACCCTAACCCTAACCCTAACCCTAACCCTAACCCTAACCCTAACCCTAACCCTAACCCTAACCCTAACCCTAACCCTAACCCTAACCCTAACCCTAACCCTAACCCTAACCCTAACCCTAACCCTAACCCTAACCCTAACCCTAACCCTAACCCTAACCCTAACCCTAACCCTAACCCTAACCCTAACCCTAACCCTAACCCTAACCCTAACCCTAACCCTAACCCTAACCCTAACCCTAACCCTAACCCTAACCCTAACCCTAACCCTAACCCTAACCCTAACCCTAACCCTAACCCTAACCCTAACCCTAACCCTAACCCTAACCCTAACCCTAACCCTAACCCTAACCCTAACCCTAACCCTAACCCTAACCCTAACCCTAACCCTAACCCTAACCCTAACCCTAACCCTAACCCTAACCCTAACCCTAACCCTAACCCTAACCCTAACCCTAACCCTAACCCTAACCCTAACCCTAACCCTAACCCTAACCCTAACCCTAACCCTAACCCTAACCCTAACCCTAACCCTAACCCTAACCCTAACCCTAACCCTAACCCTAACCCTAACCCTAACCCTAACCCTAACCCTAACCCTAACCCTAACCCTAACCCTAACCCTAACCCTAACCCTAACCCTAACCCTAACCCTAACCCTAACCCTAACCCTAACCCTAACCCTAACCCTAACCCTAACCCTAACCCTAACCCTAACCCTAACCCTAACCCTAACCCTAACCCTAACCCTAACCCTAACCCTAACCCTAACCCTAACCCTAACCCTAACCCTAACCCTAACCCTAACCCTAACCCTAACCCTAACCCTAACCCTAACCCTAACCCTAACCCTAACCCTAACCCTAACCCTAACCCTAACCCTAACCCTAACCCTAACCCTAACCCTAACCCTAACCCTAACCCTAACCCTAACCCTAACCCTAACCCTAACCCTAACCCTAACCCTAACCCTAACCCTAACCCTAACCCTAACCCTAACCCTAACCCTAACCCTAACCCTAACCCTAACCCTAACCCTAACCCTAACCCTAACCCTAACCCTAACCCTAACCCTAACCCTAACCCTAACCCTAACCCTAACCCTAACCCTAACCCTAACCCTAACCCTAACCCTAACCCTAACCCTAACCCTAACCCTAACCCTAACCCTAACCCTAACCCTAACCCTAACCCTAACCCTAACCCTAACCCTAACCCTAACCCTAACCCTAACCCTAACCCTAACCCTAACCCTAACCCTAACCCTAACCCTAACCCTAACCCTAACCCTAACCCTAACCCTAACCCTAACCCTAACCCTAACCCTAACCCTAACCCTAACCCTAACCCTAACCCTAACCCTAACCCTAACCCTAACCCTAACCCTAACCCTAACCCTAACCCTAACCCTAACCCTAACCCTAACCCTAACCCTAACCCTAACCCTAACCCTAACCCTAACCCTAACCCTAACCCTAACCCTAACCCTAACCCTAACCCTAACCCTAACCCTAACCCTAACCCTAACCCTAACCCTAACCCTAACCCTAACCCTAACCCTAACCCTAACCCTAACCCTAACCCTAACCCTAACCCTAACCCTAACCCTAACCCTAACCCTAACCCTAACCCTAACCCTAACCCTAACCCTAACCCTAACCCTAACCCTAACCCTAACCCTAACCCTAACCCTAACCCTAACCCTAACCCTAACCCTAACCCTAACCCTAACCCTAACCCTAACCCTAACCCTAACCCTAACCCTAACCCTAACCCTAACCCTAACCCTAACCCTAACCCTAACCCTAACCCTAACCCTAACCCTAACCCTAACCCTAACCCTAACCCTAACCCTAACCCTAACCCTAACCCTAACCCTAACCCTAACCCTAACCCTAACCCTAACCCTAACCCTAACCCTAACCCTAACCCTAACCCTAACCCTAACCCTAACCCTAACCCTAACCCTAACCCTAACCCTAACCCTAACCCTAACCCTAACCCTAACCCTAACCCTAACCCTAACCCTAACCCTAACCCTAACCCTAACCCTAACCCTAACCCTAACCCTAACCCTAACCCTAACCCTAACCCTAACCCTAACCCTAACCCTAACCCTAACCCTAACCCTAACCCTAACCCTAACCCTAACCCTAACCCTAACCCTAACCCTAACCCTAACCCTAACCCTAACCCTAACCCTAACCCTAACCCTAACCCTAACCCTAACCCTAACCCTAACCCTAACCCTAACCCTAACCCTAACCCTAACCCTAACCCTAACCCTAACCCTAACCCTAACCCTAACCCTAACCCTAACCCTAACCCTAACCCTAACCCTAACCCTAACCCTAACCCTAACCCTAACCCTAACCCTAACCCTAACCCTAACCCTAACCCTAACCCTAACCCTAACCCTAACCCTAACCCTAACCCTAACCCTAACCCTAACCCTAACCCTAACCCTAACCCTAACCCTAACCCTAACCCTAACCCTAACCCTAACCCTAACCCTAACCCTAACCCTAACCCTAACCCTAACCCTAACCCTAACCCTAACCCTAACCCTAACCCTAACCCTAACCCTAACCCTAACCCTAACCCTAACCCTAACCCTAACCCTAACCCTAACCCTAACCCTAACCCTAACCCTAACCCTAACCCTAACCCTAACCCTAACCCTAACCCTAACCCTAACCCTAACCCTAACCCTAACCCTAACCCTAACCCTAACCCTAACCCTAACCCTAACCCTAACCCTAACCCTAACCCTAACCCTAACCCTAACCCTAACCCTAACCCTAACCCTAACCCTAACCCTAACCCTAACCCTAACCCTAACCCTAACCCTAACCCTAACCCTAACCCTAACCCTAACCCTAACCCTAACCCTAACCCTAACCCTAACCCTAACCCTAACCCTAACCCTAACCCTAACCCTAACCCTAACCCTAACCCTAACCCTAACCCTAACCCTAACCCTAACCCTAACCCTAACCCTAACCCTAACCCTAACCCTAACCCTAACCCTAACCCTAACCCTAACCCTAACCCTAACCCTAACCCTAACCCTAACCCTAACCCTAACCCTAACCCTAACCCTAACCCTAACCCTAACCCTAACCCTAACCCTAACCCTAACCCTAACCCTAACCCTAACCCTAACCCTAACCCTAACCCTAACCCTAACCCTAACCCTAACCCTAACCCTAACCCTAACCCTAACCCTAACCCTAACCCTAACCCTAACCCTAACCCTAACCCTAACCCTAACCCTAACCCTAACCCTAACCCTAACCCTAACCCTAACCCTAACCCTAACCCTAACCCTAACCCTAACCCTAACCCTAACCCTAACCCTAACCCTAACCCTAACCCTAACCCTAACCCTAACCCTAACCCTAACCCTAACCCTAACCCTAACCCTAACCCTAACCCTAACCCTAACCCTAACCCTAACCCTAACCCTAACCCTAACCCTAACCCTAACCCTAACCCTAACCCTAACCCTAACCCTAACCCTAACCCTAACCCTAACCCTAACCCTAACCCTAACCCTAACCCTAACCCTAACCCTAACCCTAACCCTAACCCTAACCCTAACCCTAACCCTAACCCTAACCCTAACCCTAACCCTAACCCTAACCCTAACCCTAACCCTAACCCTAACCCTAACCCTAACCCTAACCCTAACCCTAACCCTAACCCTAACCCTAACCCTAACCCTAACCCTAACCCTAACCCTAACCCTAACCCTAACCCTAACCCTAACCCTAACCCTAACCCTAACCCTAACCCTAACCCTAACCCTAACCCTAACCCTAACCCTAACCCTAACCCTAACCCTAACCCTAACCCTAACCCTAACCCTAACCCTAACCCTAACCCTAACCCTAACCCTAACCCTAACCCTAACCCTAACCCTAACCCTAACCCTAACCCTAACCCTAACCCTAACCCTAACCCTAACCCTAACCCTAACCCTAACCCTAACCCTAACCCTAACCCTAACCCTAACCCTAACCCTAACCCTAACCCTAACCCTAACCCTAACCCTAACCCTAACCCTAACCCTAACCCTAACCCTAACCCTAACCCTAACCCTAACCCTAACCCTAACCCTAACCCTAACCCTAACCCTAACCCTAACCCTAACCCTAACCCTAACCCTAACCCTAACCCTAACCCTAACCCTAACCCTAACCCTAACCCTAACCCTAACCCTAACCCTAACCCTAACCCTAACCCTAACCCTAACCCTAACCCTAACCCTAACCCTAACCCTAACCCTAACCCTAACCCTAACCCTAACCCTAACCCTAACCCTAACCCTAACCCTAACCCTAACCCTAACCCTAACCCTAACCCTAACCCTAACCCTAACCCTAACCCTAACCCTAACCCTAACCCTAACCCTAACCCTAACCCTAACCCTAACCCTAACCCTAACCCTAACCCTAACCCTAACCCTAACCCTAACCCTAACCCTAACCCTAACCCTAACCCTAACCCTAACCCTAACCCTAACCCTAACCCTAACCCTAACCCTAACCCTAACCCTAACCCTAACCCTAACCCTAACCCTAACCCTAACCCTAACCCTAACCCTAACCCTAACCCTAACCCTAACCCTAACCCTAACCCTAACCCTAACCCTAACCCTAACCCTAACCCTAACCCTAACCCTAACCCTAACCCTAACCCTAACCCTAACCCTAACCCTAACCCTAACCCTAACCCTAACCCTAACCCTAACCCTAACCCTAACCCTAACCCTAACCCTAACCCTAACCCTAACCCTAACCCTAACCCTAACCCTAACCCTAACCCTAACCCTAACCCTAACCCTAACCCTAACCCTAACCCTAACCCTAACCCTAACCCTAACCCTAACCCTAACCCTAACCCTAACCCTAACCCTAACCCTAACCCTAACCCTAACCCTAACCCTAACCCTAACCCTAACCCTAACCCTAACCCTAACCCTAACCCTAACCCTAACCCTAACCCTAACCCTAACCCTAACCCTAACCCTAACCCTAACCCTAACCCTAACCCTAACCCTAACCCTAACCCTAACCCTAACCCTAACCCTAACCCTAACCCTAACCCTAACCCTAACCCTAACCCTAACCCTAACCCTAACCCTAACCCTAACCCTAACCCTAACCCTAACCCTAACCCTAACCCTAACCCTAACCCTAACCCTAACCCTAACCCTAACCCTAACCCTAACCCTAACCCTAACCCTAACCCTAACCCTAACCCTAACCCTAACCCTAACCCTAACCCTAACCCTAACCCTAACCCTAACCCTAACCCTAACCCTAACCCTAACCCTAACCCTAACCCTAACCCTAACCCTAACCCTAACCCTAACCCTAACCCTAACCCTAACCCTAACCCTAACCCTAACCCTAACCCTAACCCTAACCCTAACCCTAACCCTAACCCTAACCCTAACCCTAACCCTAACCCTAACCCTAACCCTAACCCTAACCCTAACCCTAACCCTAACCCTAACCCTAACCCTAACCCTAACCCTAACCCTAACCCTAACCCTAACCCTAACCCTAACCCTAACCCTAACCCTAACCCTAACCCTAACCCTAACCCTAACCCTAACCCTAACCCTAACCCTAACCCTAACCCTAACCCTAACCCTAACCCTAACCCTAACCCTAACCCTAACCCTAACCCTAACCCTAACCCTAACCCTAACCCTAACCCTAACCCTAACCCTAACCCTAACCCTAACCCTAACCCTAACCCTAACCCTAACCCTAACCCTAACCCTAACCCTAACCCTAACCCTAACCCTAACCCTAACCCTAACCCTAACCCTAACCCTAACCCTAACCCTAACCCTAACCCTAACCCTAACCCTAACCCTAACCCTAACCCTAACCCTAACCCTAACCCTAACCCTAACCCTAACCCTAACCCTAACCCTAACCCTAACCCTAACCCTAACCCTAACCCTAACCCTAACCCTAACCCTAACCCTAACCCTAACCCTAACCCTAACCCTAACCCTAACCCTAACCCTAACCCTAACCCTAACCCTAACCCTAACCCTAACCCTAACCCTAACCCTAACCCTAACCCTAACCCTAACCCTAACCCTAACCCTAACCCTAACCCTAACCCTAACCCTAACCCTAACCCTAACCCTAACCCTAACCCTAACCCTAACCCTAACCCTAACCCTAACCCTAACCCTAACCCTAACCCTAACCCTAACCCTAACCCTAACCCTAACCCTAACCCTAACCCTAACCCTAACCCTAACCCTAACCCTAACCCTAACCCTAACCCTAACCCTAACCCTAACCCTAACCCTAACCCTAACCCTAACCCTAACCCTAACCCTAACCCTAACCCTAACCCTAACCCTAACCCTAACCCTAACCCTAACCCTAACCCTAACCCTAACCCTAACCCTAACCCTAACCCTAACCCTAACCCTAACCCTAACCCTAACCCTAACCCTAACCCTAACCCTAACCCTAACCCTAACCCTAACCCTAACCCTAACCCTAACCCTAACCCTAACCCTAACCCTAACCCTAACCCTAACCCTAACCCTAACCCTAACCCTAACCCTAACCCTAACCCTAACCCTAACCCTAACCCTAACCCTAACCCTAACCCTAACCCTAACCCTAACCCTAACCCTAACCCTAACCCTAACCCTAACCCTAACCCTAACCCTAACCCTAACCCTAACCCTAACCCTAACCCTAACCCTAACCCTAACCCTAACCCTAACCCTAACCCTAACCCTAACCCTAACCCTAACCCTAACCCTAACCCTAACCCTAACCCTAACCCTAACCCTAACCCTAACCCTAACCCTAACCCTAACCCTAACCCTAACCCTAACCCTAACCCTAACCCTAACCCTAACCCTAACCCTAACCCTAACCCTAACCCTAACCCTAACCCTAACCCTAACCCTAACCCTAACCCTAACCCTAACCCTAACCCTAACCCTAACCCTAACCCTAACCCTAACCCTAACCCTAACCCTAACCCTAACCCTAAC
>NW_027602171.1:15000-20000 GCF_053455715.1 Rhinoraja longicauda | reverse complement strand
AACCCTAACCCTAACCCTAACCCTAACCCTAACCCTAACCCTAACCCTAACCCTAACCCTAACCCTAACCCTAACCCTAACCCTAACCCTAACCCTAACCCTAACCCTAACCCTAACCCTAACCCTAACCCTAACCCTAACCCTAACCCTAACCCTAACCCTAACCCTAACCCTAACCCTAACCCTAACCCTAACCCTAACCCTAACCCTAACCCTAACCCTAACCCTAACCCTAACCCTAACCCTAACCCTAACCCTAACCCTAACCCTAACCCTAACCCTAACCCTAACCCTAACCCTAACCCTAACCCTAACCCTAACCCTAACCCTAACCCTAACCCTAACCCTAACCCTAACCCTAACCCTAACCCTAACCCTAACCCTAACCTAACCCTAACCCTAACCCTAACCCTAACCCTAACCCTAACCCTAACCCTAACCCTAACCCTAACCCTAACCCTAACCCTAACCCTAACCCTAACCCTAACCCTAACCCTAACCCTAACCCTAACCCTAACCCTAACCCTAACCCTAACCCTAACCCTAACCCTAACCCTAACCCTAACCCTAACCCTAACCCTAACCCTAACCCTAACCCTAACCCTAACCCTAACCCTAACCCTAACCCTAACCCTAACCCTAACCCTAACCCTAACCCTAACCCTAACCCTAACCCTAACCCTAACCCTAACCCTAACCCTAACCCTAACCCTAACCCTAACCCTAACCCTAACCCTAACCCTAACCCTAACCCTAACCCTAACCCTAACCCTAACCCTAACCCTAACCCTAACCCTAACCCTAACCCTAACCCTAACCCTAACCCTAACCCTAACCCTAACCCTAACCCTAACCCTAACCCTAACCCTAACCCTAACCCTAACCCTAACCCTAACCCTAACCCTAACCCTAACCCTAACCCTAACCCTAACCCTAACCCTAACCCTAACCCTAACCCTAACCCTAACCCTAACCCTAACCCTAACCCTAACCCTAACCCTAACCCTAACCCTAACCCTAACCCTAACCCTAACCCTAACCCTAACCCTAACCCTAACCCTAACCCTAACCCTAACCCTAACCCTAACCCTAACCCTAACCCTAACCCTAACCCTAACCCTAACCCTAACCCTAACCCTAACCCTAACCCTAACCCTAACCCTAACCCTAACCCTAACCCTAACCCTAACCCTAACCCTAACCCTAACCCTAACCCTAACCCTAACCCTAACCCTAACCCTAACCCTAACCCTAACCCTAACCCTAACCCTAACCCTAACCCTAACCCTAACCCTAACCCTAACCCTAACCCTAACCCTAACCCTAACCCTAACCCTAACCCTAACCCTAACCCTAACCCTAACCCTAACCCTAACCCTAACCCTAACCCTAACCCTAACCCCTAACCCTAACCCTAACCCTAACCCTAACCCTAACCCTAACCCTAACCCTAACCCTAACCCTAACCCTAACCCTAACCCTAACCCTAACCCTAACCCTAACCCTAACCCTAACCCTAACCCTAACCCTAACCCTAACCCTAACCCTAACCCTAACCCTAACCCTAACCCTAACCCTAACCCTAACCCTAACCCTAACCCTAACCCTAACCCTAACCCTAACCCTAACCCTAACCCTAACCCTAACCCTAACCCTAACCCTAACCCTAACCCTAACCCTAACCCTAACCCTAACCCTAACCCTAACCCTAACCCTAACCCTAACCCTAACCCTAACCCTAACCCTAACCCTAACCCTAACCCTAACCCTAACCCTAACCCTAACCCTAACCCTAACCCTAACCCTAACCCTAACCCTAACCCTAACCCTAACCCTAACCCTAACCCTAACCCTAACCCTAACCCTAACCCTAACCCTAACCCTAACCCTAACCCTAACCCTAACCCTAACCCTAACCCTAACCTAACCCTAACCCTAACCCTAACCCTAACCCTAACCCTAACCCTAACCCTAACCCTAACCCTAACCCTAACCCTAACCCTAACCCTAACCCTAACCCTAACCCTAACCCTAACCCTAACCCTAACCCTAACCCTAACCCTAACCCTAACCCTAACCCTAACCCTAACCCTAACCCTAACCCTAACCCTAACCCTAACCCTAACCCTAACCCTAACCCTAACCCTAACCCTAACCCTAACCCTAACCCTAACCCTAACCCTAACCCTAACCCTAACCCTAACCCTAACCCTAACCCTAACCCTAACCCTAACCCTAACCCTAACCCTAACCCTAACCCTAACCCTAACCCTAACCCTAACCCTAACCCTAACCCTAACCCTAACCCTAACCCTAACCCTAACCCTAACCCTAACCCTAACCCTAACCCTAACCCTAACCCTAACCCTAACCCTAACCCTAACCCTAACCCTAACCCTAACCCTAACCCTAACCCTAACCCTAACCCTAACCCTAACCCTAACCCTAACCCTAACCCTAACCCTAACCCTAACCCTAACCCTAACCCTAACCCTAACCCTAACCCTAACCCTAACCCTAACCCTAACCCTAACCCTAACCCTAACCCTAACCCTAACCCTAACCCTAACCCTAACCCTAACCCTAACCCTAACCCTAACCCTAACCCTAACCCTAACCCTAACCCTAACCCTAACCCTAACCCTAACCCTAACCCTAACCCTAACCCTAACCCTAACCCTAACCCTAACCCTAACCCTAACCCTAACCCTAACCCTAACCCTAACCCTAACCCTAACCCTAACCCTAACCCTAACCCTAACCCTAACCCTAACCCTAACCCTAACCCTAACCCTAACCCTAACCCTAACCCTAACCCTAACCCTAACCCTAACCCTAACCCTAACCCTAACCCTAACCCTAACCCTAACCCTAACCCTAACCCTAACCCTAACCCTAACCCTAACCCTAACCCTAACCCTAACCCTAACCCTAACCCTAACCCTAACCCTAACCCTAACCCTAACCCTAACCCTAACCCTAACCCTAACCCTAACCCTAACCCTAACCCTAACCCTAACCCTAACCCTAACCCTAACCCTAACCCTAACCCTAACCCTAACCCTAACCCTAACCCTAACCCTAACCCTAACCCTAACCCTAACCCTAACCCTAACCCTAACCCTAACCCTAACCCTAACCCTAACCCTAACCCTAACCCTAACCCTAACCCTAACCCTAACCCTAACCCTAACCCTAACCCTAACCCTAACCCTAACCCTAACCCTAACCCTAACCCTAACCCTAACCCTAACCCTAACCCTAACCCTAACCCTAACCCTAACCCTAACCCTAACCCTAACCCTAACCCTAACCCTAACCCTAACCCTAACCCTAACCCTAACCCTAACCCTAACCCTAACCCTAACCCTAACCCTAACCCTAACCCTAACCCTAACCCTAACCCTAACCCTAACCCTAACCCTAACCCTAACCCTAACCCTAACCCTAACCCTAACCCTAACCCTAACCCTAACCCTAACCCTAACCCTAACCCTAACCCTAACCCTAACCCTAACCCTAACCCTAACCCTAACCCTAACCCTAACCCTAACCCTAACCCTAACCCTAACCCTAACCCTAACCCTAACCCTAACCCTAACCCTAACCCTAACCCTAACCCTAACCCTAACCCTAACCCTAACCCTAACCCTAACCCTAACCCTAACCCTAACCCTAACCCTAACCCTAACCCTAACCCTAACCCTAACCCTAACCCTAACCCTAACCCTAACCCTAACCCTAACCCTAACCCTAACCCTAACCCTAACCCTAACCCTAACCCTAACCCTAACCCTAACCCTAACCCTAACCCTAACCCTAACCCTAACCCTAACCCTAACCCTAACCCTAACCCTAACCCTAACCCTAACCCTAACCCTAACCCTAACCCTAACCCTAATACCCTAACCCTAACCCTAACCCTAACCCTAATACCCTAACCCTAACCCTAACCCTAACCCTAACCCTAACCCTAACCCTAACCCTAACCCTAACCCTAACCCTAACCCTAACCCTAACCCTAATACCCTAACCCTAACCCTAACCCTAACCCTAACCCTAACCCTAACCCTAACCCTAACCCTAACCCTAACCCTAACCCTAACCCTAACCCTAACCCTAACCCTAACCCTAACCCTAATACCCTAACCCTAACCCTAACCCTAATACCCTAACCCTAACCCTAACCCTAATACCCTAACCCTAACCCTAACCCTAATACCCTAACCCTAACCCTAACCCTAATACCCTAACCCTAACCCTAACCCTAATACCCTAACCCTAACCCTAACCCTAATACCCTAACCCTAACCCTAACCCTAATACCCTAACCCTAACCCTAACCCTAATACCCTAACCCTAACCCTAACCCTAATACCCTAACCCTAACCCTAACCCTAATACCCTAACCCTAACCCTAACCCTAATACCCTAACCCTAACCCTAACCCTAATACCCTAACCCTAACCCTAACCCTAATACCCTAACCCTAACCCTAACCCTAATACCCTAACCCTAACCCTAACCCTAACCCTAACCCTAACCCTAACCCTAACCCTAACCCTAACCCTAACCCTAACCCTAACCCTAACCCTAACCCTAACCCTAACCCTAACCCTAACCCCCTAACCCTAACCCTAACCCTAACCCTAACCCTAACCCTAACCCTAACCCTAACCCTAACCCTAACCCTAACCCTAACCCTAACCCTAACCCTAACCCTAACCCTAACCCTAACCCTAACCCCTAACCCTAACCCTAACCCCCTAACCCTAAACCCTAACCCTAACCCTAACCCTAACCCTAACCCTAACCCTAACCCTAACCCTAACCCTAACCCTAACCCTAACCCTAACCCTAACCCTAACCCTAACCCTAACCCTAACCCTAACCCTAACCCTAACCCTAACCCTAACCCTAACCCCTAACCCCTAACCCCTAACCCTAACCCTAACCCTAACCCTAACCCTAACCCTAACCCTAACCCTAACCCTAACCCT
>NW_027602171.1:0-7500 GCF_053455715.1 Rhinoraja longicauda | reverse complement strand
TTCCATCAAAATTAAAGCTTTGACAAGCAGGGAGAGGGTAGACTTCCTCGACACTACAGTCTTTAAACTACCGTCAGCTGACGACCAAGTTCAAAAACTAGCCACCAAAGTCTTTTTCAAACCCACAGACACCCACACCCTTTTACACACCACGAGCCACCACCCAAAACACACCTTTAGGGGTATTGTCAAGTCACAACTGACACGCTTTCACCGGATATGCACCAGGGAGGAGGACTTTGCCCAGGCCACCACCACCCTTTTCACCGCTCTCAGGCAGAGGGGGTACTGCAGACGTAGATTAAGACACATTAAGGCAGACTTCCTAAAAGGCACGCAAGGACCCAGACCCAGGCCAGGCTTGACACGCAACTTGCCACTAATAACAGGGTACGGTAGCATGGCCGTCCAGGCCCACAAAATAGTCAAGGGCCGCTTTGAACAATTCCAAAGAGGATTTGTCACACTGCAGGGATACAAAGCAATGTCAGCGTTCAAGAGGGCTAAAAACCTGAAGGATATCTTGGTCAGTACTAGCCTCCAAACGAGCTCAGGCTGCGGTCAAAGGCAATGTAGGGCCTGCATTCACTTGACAATAGCCAAAAACATAGAGAACACTGTGACGGGAAAGAGAAAGCAGATAGCACAGAGAATAACCTGCGAGCAAAAGAATGTAGTGTATGCAATTAAATGTAAGCAGTGCCACTTACTGTACATTGGCGAAACAGGCAACAGCCTCAGAGTCAGACTGACAGGACACATCAGCAACATCACGAGGGGAGACCAGTCCGTCCCCATTAGCAGACACTTCCAACAGCACGGGGTCCAGTCCCTTGAGATCATGGGTCTGGAAACAAACGTAAATTGGTCAACCGGGCGTAGGAAGAGGGCAGAGAGGCTATGGATCAAAGCGTTACAGACGAAAGAACCCAATGGCCTGAACCTAGCATAAACTCAAACTTAGGGTGGAACCTGACTGACTCCTAAAAATCGACAGAAGGGCAAGTTAAAAGGCGAACAGATTTGGACAAGGGTGATGAGACCGTGGGCCAGACAAAAGTGGCAGTATATGGCGAAAAGGAATCTCCAGGGGGAGATCATTAAGCGCCAGAGGGCATTTTGGCCTACTGTCCGACAAATCACACCCTAACCCTAACCCTAACCCTAAACCCTGACCCTGACCCTGACCCTGACCCTAACCCTGACCCTAACCCTAAAGACCCTAACCCTAAAACCCTAACCCGAACCCGTGAGCAAAATAATGGGGTGTATGCAGCTTAATGTAAGGAGTGTAACTTACTCTACATAGGCGAAACAGATAACAGCCTCAGAATCAGCCTGACAGGACACCTCAGCAACACATAAAGTCCATACCCAGTAGTTGACACTCCCAGCAGCACGGGACCCAGTCCCTAGAGATCATGGGCCTAGAAACAAACATAAATTGGTCAACCGGGTGTCGGAAGAGGGCAGAGGGGATATGGATTGAAGCGTTAGACTTGAGAGGCCAAGGGCCTCAACCAAGCATAAACTCAAACTTAGGGTGGACCCTGACTGACTCCTAAAAATCTACAGAAGGGCAAGTGCAAAGGTCAACAGATTTGTACGAGGGTGATGAGACCGTGGGCCAGAGCAAAGTGGCAGTACATGGTGAAAAGGAATCTCCAGGCAGAGATCATTGAGCACCAGAGGGCATTTTGTCCCACTGTCCGATAAATCACAACCTAACCCCGACCCTAGACCCTGACCCTAACCCCTAACCCCGACAACCTCCCCCCCACACAGACCCTAAATTTAAATCCAAGACACGAAATTGAAAACCAATATGTGACATTTAAAACCTAGACGCGACATTTAAAAACCGAGACATGAAATTTAAAACCGAGACGTGAAATTTAAAACCGAGAGTCAAAATTTAAAACCGAGACGAGACATTTAAAACCATCATGCAAAATTTAAATCGAGCGCGAAATTTAAAACTGAGACATAAAATTTAAAACCAAGACAAGAAATTTAAAACCGAGATGATTTAAAACCGAGACACAAAATTTAAAACCGATACGTGAAATTTAAAACCGAGACGCAAAATTGAAAACCGTCACGCAAAATTTATAACCAAGCAGCGAAATTTAAAACCGAGGGAAAAAAATTTAAATTAAAACTCAAAATTGTAAACCGAGATGTGACATTTAAAACCGAGATGCAAATTGAAAACCGACACGAAATTTAAAACCGAGACACGAAATTTAAAACCGAGTCACAAAATTGAAAACCGAGACGCAAAATTTAAAACCAAGACGCAAAATTGAAAACCGAGACGCAAAATTGAAAACCGAGATGCAAAATTTAAAACCAAGACACAAAATTTAAAATCAATACACAAAATTGAAAACCGATACGTGAAATTTAAAACCTAGACGCAAATTTGAAAACCAAGACACGGCATTTAAAACGGAGACCCAAAATTTTAAACTGAGATACGAACTTTAAAAACAAGCCACGAAATTTAAAACGGAGTCCCAAAATTTAAAACTGAGACACGAACTTTAAAACCGAGACACGAAATTTAAAACCAAGATGCAAAATTAAAAACAGACGCAAAATTTAAAACCGAGACGCAAAATTTAAAAACGAGCAGCGAAATTCAAAACCGAGAAAATTTAAAATCAAAGCACAAAATTGAAAACCGAGACACGTCATTTAAAACGGAGACACAAAATTTAAAACTGAGATACGAACTTTAAAACTGAGCCACGAAATTTAAAACAGACGCAAATTTTTTCAGACACAAAATTTAAAACCAAGCAGTGAAATTTAAAACCGAGACACGACATTTGGAGACGCAACATTTAAAACCGAGACACGAAATTTAAAACCGAGACGCAAAATTTAAAACCAAGACACGAAATTTAAAACCGATACATGACATTTAAAAACCGAGACACAAAATTGAAAACAGAGCCACAACATTTTGAAACAAGCAGCAAAATTTAAAACCGAGATGCGACATTTGGAGATGCGACATTTAAAACTGAGACGCCAAATTTAAAACCGAGGCCAAATTTAAAACCGAAAGGCCAAATTTAAAACCGAGGCCAAATTTAAAACCGAGACGCAAAATTGCGTCTGTCCATCTGTCCATTTCTTCAGAGGTTGCCAAACTCCCCAAATTCCACCAGCATTTATTTACTTATCTACTTATTTACTTGAATCGAGAGTTATTTACTCACGATTCAAGCAAGGGG
The DNA here is from genome assembly GCF_053455715.1 of Rhinoraja longicauda. Classification (NCBI taxonomy): domain Eukaryota; kingdom Metazoa; phylum Chordata; class Chondrichthyes; order Rajiformes; family Arhynchobatidae; genus Rhinoraja; species Rhinoraja longicauda. The sequence goes on along the minus strand of NW_027602171.1, from coordinate 4,255 downwards.
TAGCATGGTGGCGCAGCTGTGGGGTTGCTGCTTTCCATACTTTATTAGCCAAGTATGTTTTGCAACATACGAGAAATTTCATTTGACTTAACAATCTCACCAATAAAAAGCAACAGAACACACAAAATACATTTTAACATGAACATCCACCACAGTGGCTCCTCCACATTCCTCACTGTGATACAAGTTTTTAAAAAACGTCACACTTCCCTTTTTTGTCCTCCCACGGTCGGGGGCCTCGAGCCTTCCGTTGACAGGGCGATCTTGGCTCCCACAGCTGGCAGTCAGGCCCTCCGCGGCGGGGCGATCAAGCTCCCCGCGCCGGGCGATCGGACCTCGGGTCGGTGCAACTCCAACCTTGCTCGTTCTTTGGAGCTTCCCGACATTGGTCTCTACCCGAGACTGCGAGCCCCTCGATGTTGAAGTCCGTAGGCAGAGGTTGGAGCGTCGACCCCGGCATGGGATCGCAGGCTGTGGGTCTCAGTCATTGTCGAGCAAGGCCGCCAGCTCCATGATGTTAGGCCGCAGAGCGACGGGAGATACGATCTGGAAAACAAGGCAAGATATTGAAATAAGTTTCCCCTGACCCCCTCCACATAAAACAAAGAGAACATTAACACATACTTCAAAATACATGGGGCGCAACACGAGGTCCAACATTCTGTACGACTCCAGCAGTCAATCTTACAGGTTACCAGAATACATTGACTTCATCAACTGGCACAGCAACACCCCACCCAGCTAAACCAAACACTTCACAGAAACAGTGTTCTGTGACTGTGCCACCTGCCAGTGTTTACCATGGGCATCAAACCCTGTACACCAACAAGAGCATCCAGGGTGTTCAGAATATCTGGTGAAAACACACCCATGACACAGACACTACTTTCAATTAAAACATCCTTTGAATTAAACCATCTCCAAACCATAATAACAATGATGGGGAAGAAGTTTGCCCCCAGCACCTGCCGACATTGGCAAATTGGGAAGAGACTGTCAGGGTTACCAGCAGATATTTCTAGCACCACACGACCCAGTCTTTGGAGACACTGGGTGGAAACTAACAGGAATTGCTCAATCCTTCAGAGGAAGAAGAGGGGCTAGGAAATTGTGGCAATGCAGATGTGTCCAAATCTGAGATTTAAACAAACTGCAAAAACTACAGTACTTGCAAGGGCAGGATTAATAACGTAGTGAGACTTAGCCACAATATTAAACTCTACTTTCACTGTAACAGGTCCAACTACCATTACTTTAACCGAGGAACATGGCTATGTCCAAAGACAAAGTGCTGGAGGCATTCAGCAGTTCAGGCACAATCTGCCCGACCGCAAGTGAAATGGACAGATGACACGTCAGATCAGGAACTTCCCTCAGACTGATGAAAGAGAGTGAAAAGAGGCAGAGGCACGCAGGACAAAGCCAGCAAGTAAATAGGTGGATAGGTGTGAGGGGTGATGAGCATACGGATGGAGTCAGTGCCAAAGGCTCAAGGTGAAAGGGATAAAATGCCAAATAAGGAGAGCACTGAGCGTACATCGGAAAGGAAAGGACCAGGGTTAGCGAGGTTAGTGAGGAATGTGCACACCAGGGTGGGGAGTGAAGGGAAAGTGGGGCTTTCCCTCGTCAGTACGCTCATCTCCCATCTCCTTGTCCCATATTTCCCTTTTACCTCCCCACCCCACCTCGCTCTGGCTTTACTTTTCACAGCTCTTGTCCTTGTCCGACATGTTTTATCGCTTTCACCTTCAGCCTTTGTCACTTACTCTACCCATCTGCCCATCACCCACTCACCTGTATCCATCCATCACCTGTCAGGCAGTGCCCCACCCCCACCTCATTTCCAGCTTTCTCCCGTATTCCAGTCTGAAGGCTCCTTGCTCAATAAGTCATCTGTCCATTTCTTCAGAGGTTGCCAAACTCCCCAAGTTCCTCCAGCACTTATTTACTTATCTATTTATTTACTTGAATCGAGAGTCATTTACTCACGATGCAAGCATGGGGTGGCGCAGCTGTGGGGTTGCCGCTTTCCATAATTTATTAGCCAAGTATGTTTTGCAACATACGAGGAATTTCATTTGACTTAACAATCACACCAATAAAAAGCAACAGAACACACAAAATACATTTTAACATGAACATCCACCACAGTGGCTCCTCCACATTCCTCACTGTGATAGAAGTTTAAAAAAACGTCACTCTTCCCTTGTTTGTCCTCCCACGGTCGGGGGCCTCGAGCCTTCCGTTGACAGGGCGATCTTGGCTCCCACAGCTGGCAGTCAGGCACTCCGCGCCGGGCGATCGGACCTCGGGTCGGTGCTACTCCAACCTTCCTCGTTCTTTGGAGCTTCCCGACATCGGTCTCTACCCGAGACTGCGAGCCCCTCGATGTTGAAGTCCGTAGGCAGAGGTTGGAGCGTCGACCCCGGCATGGGATCGCAGGCTGTGGGTCTCAGTCATTGTCGAGCAAGGCCGCCAGCTCCATAATGTTAGGCCGCAGAGCGACGGGAGATACGATCTGGAAAACAAGGCAAGATATTGAAATAAGTTTCCCCTGACCCCCTCCACATAAAACAAAGAGAACATTAACACATACTTCAAAATACATGGGGCGCAACACGAGGTCCAACATTCTGTACGACTCCAGCAGTCAATCTTACAGGTTACCAGAATACATTGACTTCATCAACTGGCACAGCAACACCCCACCCAGCTAAACCAAACACTTCACAGAAACAGTGTTCTGTGACTGTGCCACCTGCCGGTGTTTACCATGGGCATCAAACCCTGTACACCAACAAGAGCATCCAGGGTGTTCAGAATATCTGGTGAAAACACACCCATGACACAGACACTACTTTCAATTAAAACATCCTTTGAATTAAACCATCTCCAAACCATAATAACAATGATGGGGAAGAAGTTTGCCCCCAGCACCTGCCGACATTGGCAAATTGGGAAGAGACTGTCAGGGTTACCAGCAGATATTTCTAGCACCACACGACCCAGTCTTTGGAGACACTGGGTGGAAACTAACAGGAATTGCTCAATCCTTCAGAGGAAGAAGAGGGGCTAGGAAATTGTGGCAATGCAGATGTGTCCAAATCTGAGATTTAAACAAACTGCAAAAACTACAGTACTTGCAAGGGCAGGATTAATAACGTAGTGAGACTTAGCCACAATATTAAACTCTACTTTCACTGTAACAGGTCCAACTACCATTACTTTAACCGAGGAACATGGCTATGTCCAAAGACAAAGTGCTGGAGGCATTCAGCAGTTCAGGCACAATCTGCCCGACCGCAAGTGAAATGGACAGATGACATGTCAGATCAGGAACTTCCCTCAGACTGATGAAAGAGAGTGAAAAGAGGCAGAGGCACGCAGGACAAAGCCAGCAAGTAAATAGATGGATAGGTGTGAGGGGTGATGAGCATACGGATGGAGTCAGTGCCAAAGGCTCAAGGTGAAAGGGATAAAATGCCAAATAAGGAGAGCACTGAGCGTACATCGGAAAGGAAAGGACCAGGGTTAGCGAGGTTAGTGAGGAATGTGCACACCAGGGTGGGGAGTGAAGGGAAAGTGGGGCTTTCCCTCGTCAGTACGCTCATCTCCCATCTCCTTGTCCCATATTTCCCTTTTACCTCCCCACCCCACCTCGCTCTGGCTTTACTTTTCACAGCTCTTGTCCTTGTCCGACATGTTTTATCGCTTTCACCTTCAGCCTTTGTCACTTACTCTACCCATCTGCCCATCACCCACTCACCTGTACCCACCCATCACCTGTCAGGCAGTGCCCCACCCCCACCTCATTTCCAGCTTTCTCCCGTATTCCAGTCTGAAGGCTCCTTGCTCAATAAGTCATCTGTCCATTTCTTCAGAGGTTGCCAAACTCCCCAAGTTCCTCCAGCACTTATCTACTTATTTACTTGAATCGAGAGTCATTTACTCACGATGCAAGCATGGGGTGGCGTAGCTGTGGGGTTGCCGCTTTCCATAATTTATTAGCCAAGTATGTTTTGCAACATACGAGGAATTTCATTTGACTTAACAATCACACCAATAAAAAGCAACAGAACACACAAAATACATTTTAACATGAACATCCACCACAGTGGCTCCTCCACATTCCTCACTGTGATAGAAGTTTAAAAAAACGTCACTCTTCCCTTGTTTGTCCTCCCACGGTCGGGGGCCTCGAGCCTTCCGTTGACAGGGCGATCTTGGCCCCCACAGCTGGCAGTCAGGCACTCCG
>NW_027602170.1:0-46269 GCF_053455715.1 Rhinoraja longicauda | reverse complement strand
TGCATCATTGATGTGGGGGCTTGGGTGGAGATTCAAAAGAGGTTCACTAGGATATTGCTAGATTAGAGAGAATAGAAACATTTGCTGCTGGAATATTAAGCAAAAAATGCAAAGCCGTGGTGTAACCCACTGAGTTACTCCAACATTTTGTGTTTGTTGCTAGATTAAGGATAAGGATAAGGGGGAAGTCTTTTAGGACCGAGATGAGAAAACATTTTTTCACACAGTGGTGAGTCTGTGGAATTCTCTGCCACAGAAGGTAGTTGAGGCCAGTTCGTTGGCTATATTTAAGAGGGAGTTAGATGTGGCCCTTGTGGCTAGAGGGATCAGGGGGTATGGAGAGAAGGCAGGTACAGGTTACTGAGCTGGATGATCAGCCATGATCATATTGAATGGCGGTGCAGGCTCGAAGGGCCGAATGGCCTACTCCTGCACCTATTTTCTATGTTTCTATTGGAGTACATTAGCTATAAGCAGAGGTTGAATCTCCACCCAAACTAGGATTGTTTTTCTGGAGTGTTAGAGGCTATGTAAAATGATGATGAGAGGCATGGATAGAGTAGATAGTCAGAGACTTTTTCTCGGGGTGGAAATGTCAAATACTAGAGGGCATAGCTTTACGTTTAGAGGAGCAAAATTTAAAGGAAATATATAGTGCAATTTGTTAACAGGATGGTGGGTGTCTGGATCACACTGCCAGGGGTGATGGTGGAAGCAGACACGATAGTGGCATTGAAGAGGTTTTTAGATAGCCACATGGATATGCAAGGAATAGAGGGAAATGGATCACATTCAGCAGAGGAGGTTCGTTTAACTTGGCATCACGATTGCACAGGCATTGTGGGTTACAGGGCCTGTCCCTGTGCTGCACTGTTCTGTCTTTATTCTTTCACAGCGGGTAGGGCTGTGGGGACAATGTTTGTTGTGGGTCCAGTGTTATGTAGGGAGATGTTGTGTAGTCACTTGGCAGGGATACACGGCATTTGGCCACTAACCCCATGCTGACTATCAAACATCCATCTATATTGATCCCATTTTCCAGCTCTCGGCCCCTGGCTTCCTATTCCTTGGTGATACAATAGTCTAAATACTGTGAGAGTGCCTGCCCCCTGTAACATCTCGGACAGTTCTACTGGAAGCTGGAATGGGTGATGTTCGGAGTAACCTACTCGGGTAAAATCCCGTGAAGCAAACAAACAGAGAGAAGGGATTTGTGTGGGGAATTAGACCAGATTTGGAGATACTTGCATGTGCCGTGGTGATAAGCCATAATATGTTCAATGTGGGTATTAAAAGAGAGAAACATGTGCACCAAGCAGACGCACTCTGCACGAAAGAAAATAATTGGCCACATGTGTGAGACGGAAATGATACGTGTTGATGACTGCTCCCCAAATGTGGCTGCAGCTCCCTTCAATCAACTGGAAGCCAGCCAAGTGTTTTCAGTGTCTGCATCAAAGTATTAGGAGAGGTGATACCAGGTAAATTGGTGCAAATTAAAGCAACAAATATTATTGAAGCCAAATGGGGCAGTTTGTTGTGAGAGTTTCTCACTGACATAATCTCTTATGGGTCAGCTTTTAATTTTGCCTCAGGCAGTGAGAGTTTTTAATTGCATGATTTTCAAGGGCTGCCTTTCTCTGGAAACTTAAGGGATGGGAAGGCAAGCATAAAACAGCTATTCCCAGATACATGTGAAAACACATTCCCCATGCGTTTTCCCACTTTATTTTCTCACTTTATTTTCTGTCATTCTCTTTTTGTCCTTCCCCCTCTCACTCCTTCCCCCCCCTCCCCCCCCCCCCGTTCTTTCCTTCCCTCTCTCACTCCTTCTCCCGCCCACTCCTTCCCTCCCCTTCCCTCTCTCGCCTCTTCCCTCTCTCGCCCCTTCCCTCTCTCGCCTCTTCCCTCTCTCGCCCCTTCCCTCTCTCGCCCCTTCCCTCTCTCGCCTCTTCCCTCTCTCGCCTCTTCCCTCTCTCGCCTCTTCCCTCTCTCGCCCCTTCCCTCTCTCGCCCCTTGCCCCTGCCATTGAGATATCCAGTGAATCTATTTTCATTGCTTATAAGGTGCGACAAAGGAAAGATTCTATATTTTTTAATCTTCCCCTCCTCCTGGCTCAGTTTCTCCTTCCCCACCCCCTCTCTCTGTGGAGAGTTCAGGGAAAGCAGGTAACATAATCAAAGGCCATTTGAACCCCACTTCCATCGGGCAGAAGATGCAAAAGCTTGAAATCGCATTCCACAGATTCAGGAACAGCTTCTTCCCCGCTGTAATTGGACCACAGAATGATTTAATAGTATAGTCCCAATCTACCGATGTACCTCATTTCAGCCCCTGGACCTTTTTATCTGTTCTTTCTCTGTGTGGAGTTTGCACGTTCTTCCTGTGACCCGTGTAGATTTCCTCCACTTTTCTCCCACATCTCAAAAACTGCTGTAACACCATATTCTGGTATTGTGCTCTTTTCGCTACCTATTGTGTGACTTGATCGTACTCATGTAGAGTACGATTTGACTGATTAACAAGCAAATACCAGTTTCAGTGTATCTCGGAACCTGCGGCAATAATAATAAACCAAATTCAATTATTTTAGCAGATTTTGTGTTCGTTTTCTTGAAGATTTTGCATTTTAAATATTTGCAGTTGTGTTTGCCAAGACACCAAAATGTGGGATGGGGGTGAAAGAAGTCGGAACTCTTCTCTTGGGGAGCGAGCGGGTGGTCAAAGTGTGTAATCAGGGTGGCTGTCTCACTTGAGGCCACTGCCCCCTCCAGGTAGTAACTGGTACTGCGGGTTCAGCACCTGTGTGGAAACGATTAGATGTCTGGTTAACTTCCCTTGACTTTGCACACTGTGAGAGACTGTGTCCAAAGGCATTGTTGGTCAGGGGGGATTATAGGTAATGGATCTTGGACAGAGGAGGGAAAGTGTGATTAGGAGGAAGAAGGGGACGGAGAGAGGTTATCGATAGAGTGATCCATCATTGATACAACAGGTATTTATGAAACCTGCACATGCCGGAATGGGGAGAGGGTTACCTTCGGTCAAGGTGGCCAAGGTTTACATTGTAGCAGAGGTAACTCAGTGGGACAGGCAGCATTTCTGGGGAGGAGGAATGGGTGACGTTTCTTCAGAAGTAGGGCCTCGACCCAAAACGTCACCCATTTGTTCCCCCCCAGAGACGCTGCCTGTTCCGCTTAGTTACTCCAGTTTTGTTGTGTCTATCTTCGGTTTAAACCAGCATCTGCAGTTCCTTCCTGCACATTGTAGCAGAGGCGGTGGATGGGGTGCAAGGCTCGCCTGTGTTTGTCTGTTGGCTGGACATCCCCTTGGATAAGATAGTTGGGAGGTGGTGGATGGGCTGGTAGGTGTGCCCTTCCTCAGTCTCAGAATGGAATGCGGCAGGATAGATTTGTTAATGCCATTCCTCGTGTCTTCCTCCACGAGCCAGCGACACAGGACCATAAGGAACATCTGGCCATTTGTTGGCGTTGGATGGGACTGTATAACATAGTCTGGAGTTTATTGGCAAGTGGTGAGGAGACAGATCCATTTAGTGTACCATGCTTGGGTTGCAGTTCAATTGAAGGTGACCCCTACTCTAGCATGTAGGAGCAAGAGTGGGCCATTCAGACTTTCAAGTCATTCTGCTGTCTCTCTCAATGTCTCTCAAAACCACATTCCAGCTTCATCCAAATACCCTTCCTTGTTTTATTTGGGAGGAGGCAGCTTATTATTTGGGGTGATGGTGAAAGAGCATGAAGACAGCAATGATGTTCGAGCCACATAGCTGTCACTCTTCCTGGGAACTGCAGGTGCTGGTTTACAGAAAACAAAGACACAAAATTCTGGAGCGACTCATCAGGTCAGGCAGCATCTCCGGAGAACATGGATAGGTGATGTTTCGGGTTAGGACCCTTCCTCAGACAGGAGGATCGTGTTGACAGTGTGAGTCAAGGGATCAGGCCACAAATGTTTAACTAATAGGTGTTCAGGATGCTATCATTTCTGCAGCATATGCGATGATTGGGGGCAGCACGGTGGTGCAGCTGGTAGAGCTGATGCCTCATAGCGCCAGAAACCCAGGTTCGGTCCTGACCTCGGGTGCTGTCTGTGTGGAGTTTGCATGTTCTTCCTCTGACCCATGTGGGTTTCCTCTGGGCTCTCTGGTTTTCTCCCACATTTCAAAGAATGTGGATCTGTAGGTTAATTGGCCGCTGTAAATTATGTAGGGGGTGGTTGAGAAGGTGAAAAAAAAAGAGAACTAGAGTGAATGGGGGATGAATGGTCGTTGTGGACTCGTTGGGCCTATTTCCACGCTTCGTCTTTCAATTTAAAAAAAGTAGTGCGGGAAAATAACCATTGTGATATCTGTTTGTGGTATCTTCAGAATATTGTGATAATCGATCGCTTTTACACATTAAAATTAATTAGCGCAGGAGATGAACGATTTGTAGCTGTTTAAAAAAAACTCCCCTGAATCGCACCTTATAAGCAATGAAAATAGATTCACTGGATATCTGGGATGTGTGGTCACTGCTACACATGAGTCAGTACTGTGACATTGAATCTGAATCTATGCACAGTCAACTTTAATCAGGCATAGTAATGTAGTGATCTACAGTTATTTTTCAGATGGAGTCACTTTACAGTAAACAGCAGCCAATAATCCTTGGCAGCAATGTTGCGTTCACTCATAAAATCCTTCTCTCCTGAATCTCCACTGTAGTTCCCTGTCCTGCAACCCCTCCTCTTTCCCACAACAGGTTTTCACTGTCCCTCACCTCAGTGAACCAAGTTCCTAGTCCCTATGTTTGGGCCTGGGATTCGATGCTCGACTTCCCTCACTTTTCCAAGCTCCATATCTACTGGTTGTATCTGATGTTCTTCCACACGACAACTCCCCTCTTCCCATCCTTCTTCCTTGCAAGTGCATTTTATGGTCCCAACCTTTCTCACCCCCAACTCCCAGTTTTTCCAGGTAGTGTCTGCCCAGATTAACTGACTTCACCCCACTTCCTGGCCCAATGCTACCTGCCTGCATTCAATGCTCTCGAATCCAAGACAATGAGTGTGGTCATACATTGAGGTTTTGACATACATTTGTGTTTCTATCTTCGATCAGCAGAAGGGTGCACAGAGCTGAGGGAGATTCGCGGGGGGGGGGGAAGAGGTGACTGAGGCACGACAGGGTGCCGCAGAGGGAGAGTGAGTGCAGTGAAGGATGCCAAGATGTCGGAGGCGAAAAATGTTTTAAGTTTGAAAGATAATCAGAGGGATTTTGTTGGTGTTGATTTTGCAAGTGTCTGGAGTTGCATCCCACATTGCTGTGTAGAATTGGAACGACTGCCTTTCACAAGTTCGGAGGAAATGTAAGCATTCCTGTGTTTATTGTGTTTTGCTGCTTTGAACTGGGCACAGACATTCCCACAGTCATTAAATCCTCAGCAGCTGAAGCCAAGCTGTGAGTCCTCAGAGTAGTTTGCGCGTCTCCCTCAGAGAAGTGCCCTGTGGCCTCTGGTGCGGGTCACTGGGGAAACGCCAGGCCTGGCTGGACAGCGGCTTGGTGCATCTCATCGCTCTGTTTATCTAAGAGTTAATTGTAAAAGGCCTGTGTCATCTCCCCTCCTCCAGAGTGTCCGCCAACCCATGGCTCAGACAAAGACTGAAGTATTGCTTATTAATCTGGTTGTGGGGAAGTGAGGTAAACGACGATACCTTCCCTACCTTGATTTTGCAATTTGGTCGCATTAACTGGAAGGAAGGAACGAACAATGGATTGTGTGTCTATGTTATCAGGAAAGGAAAGGCGATAGCTCTGTCCTGCCCAGAGATGAGAATGCAGTCAGTCAGTGGCTTGTGAAGGATTCCTGTCCCCTGTTTCACAAGCTAGTGTGCTGTCCAGCTCCCTCACCTTCTTATCTGTGCAACCTCCTCCAGTCCAAGCACCCTTAGTAACCACGTCCATCTGATTATCATCTCCTACGCATCTCCACTCCCTTCAAGGCTGCGCCCATTAAATTCCCACGCTCTGGAATTCTCTCTGGCTTCTTCTGGAGAAAATGGCAGGAGAGTCAAAAGAGTCTTTTTCGTCCAAACAGAGCTACAATCTGAACCCGCCTCTCCAAACACTGAAACAATTCTCGTGGGATCTGAGTCCATTGAAATCTCCAACCTTAAATTGTTTTTTTCTCCTCTCTAAGTAAGGTTATCAGGGGACTGACCAGTCTTAATCTAAATACATGTACTTCCTTTCCTAATTACTAACCAGATCCTTCCTACTCCACTAGCAGCCCACAGCATTATCCAGCAGGTGAGCAGAACACTCGGAAGAAAGGTCCTGACCCAAAACGTTACCTATCCATGTCCTTCTCAGATGCTGCCTGACCCCTGAGTTACTCCAGCACTTTGTGTCCGTCTGTATAAACCAGCATCTGCAGTTCCTTGTTTCTATATACCGAGCATCCAGTTGCCTTCTAGATACTGAGAAGCTAGCCGGGCAGCACAGTGGCGCAGTGGTAGAGTTTTTGCCTTACAGCGCCAGAGACCCCGGTTCGATCCTGACAATGGCTGGTGTCTGTAGAGAGCTTGTACGTTCTCCCTGTGACTGCGTGGATATTCTCCGGGTGCTCCGGTTTCCTCCCACACTCCAAAGACGTACAGGATTGTCAGTTCATTTATTTTGGTTAAAAAACTTGTAACTTGTCCCGAGTGTGTATAATAGTGCTTGTGACTTGTCCCGAGTGTGTATAATAGTGCTTGTGACTTGTCCCGAGTGTGTATAATAGTGCTTGTGACTTGTCCCGAGTGTGTATAATAGTGCTTGTGACTTGTCCCGAGTGTGTATAATAGTGCTTGTGACTTGTCCCGAGTGTGTATAATAGTGCTTGTGACTTGTCCTGAGTGTGTATAATAGTGTTTGTGTGTGGGGTGATCGTTGGTCATCGCAGACTTGGTGGGCAGAAGGGCCTGTTACTGCGTGGTATCTCTAAAGTAAAGCCTTGCTTCCTCCGCCCCAGTGGTAGGGATCTACTTAAGTGGAAAATCCAATCCGCACCTGGTTCTTATGCATGAATCTACAAGTTTGTCAGGGTGTACACAGAGCCCAGTAGACACCGTGTTATCTCAGGGACGGGTCAGACAGAGAGGGACGAGTGTAGCTGTTCATCATACCGTGCTGGCGATCAGCATTACCTCAGCTAGAAATAGTCATAGAGAGATACAGCATGGAGGCAGGCCCTTCAGCCCACTGATGATGTGCTAACCATCAACCAAATGTTTATGCTATCCCTACATTAATTCTATTTTTAAATTCTACCCACATTCTCATCAACTTCCCTCCCACAAGCGGCACGGTGGCGCAGCGGTAGAGTTGCTGCTTTAAGCACTTGCAGTGGCAGGGACCCGGGTTCAATCCCAACTATGGGTGCTGTCTGTACTGGGTTTGTACGTTCTCCCCGTGACCTGAGTGGGTTTCTCCGAGATCTTCGGTTTCCACCCACACAGCAAAGACGTATAGGTTTTGTAAGTTAATTGGGTTGGTATTAAGCGTAAATAGTCCCTAGTGCGTGCAGGATAGTGTTAGTGTACGGGGATCGCTGGTCGGTGCGGACTTGGTGGGCCGAAGGGCCTGTTTCCCCTCTGTATCTCTAAACTAAACTAAAACATCCCCCCTCCCTGATTTCACCACTCACCCAGAAACGAAGGCCAATTTAAAGCTGCCAATGAATCTACTAGTCCGCACATCTATGGGGTATGGGAGGAAACCAGCGCATCCCAGAGGAAACCTGCACCGACATAGAGTGAGCACGCAAACTCCACACAGGCTGCACCCAAAGTCAGGGTTGAACCATTATCTCTGTCACCGTGACCCTGCGGGTCCTGTGATGTTCTCAGCTGTTGATTTTGCACAAAGGGTTACACAGCACTGCTCAGCAGTAGAACGGTGGCTGAATTATTGAGCCATTGTGAAGCGGGCTTAGACCTTGGCTCTGGAAATAGAAGTTTGCATCACACCAAGATGGCTGATGACTCAAATGTGAGCAATTAAATAATCACAGTAATGGTGACAATATAACAACCAGATTGGCCTGTACAGTCTCATAGAAACATAGAAAATAGGTGCAGGAGTAGGCCCTTCGAGCCCTCACCGCCATTCAATATGATCATGGCTGATCATCCAAAATCAGTACCTCGTTCCTGTTTTCTCCCCGTATCCTTTGATTCTGTTAGCCCTAAGAGCTATATCTAACTCTCTTGAAAACATCCAGTGTTTCTCCAGATGAAAGCAATAAAGGCAATTTGAATTTGAAAGCAGTGAACTGGCCTCCACTGCCTTCTATGGTAGGGAATTCCACAGATTCACAACTCTCTGGGTGAAAATGTTTTTCCTCATCTCAGTCCTAAATGGCCTACCCCTTATTCTTACACCGTGACCCCTGGTTCTGGACTCCCCCAACATCGGGATTTTTTTCCCTGCATCTAACCTGTCCAACCCCTTAAGAATTTTATATGTTTCTGTAAGATCCCCTCTCACCCTTCTAAATTCCAGTGAATTCCAGTCTCATCTGGCTCACTGATGCCCTGTGGGGACAGAAGTCTCCTGTCCTTTGTCTGACTTGCTCATGTTTGACTCCAGACCCATCAATTTGGTTGAACTGCCTCCTTGAGTAAGATTGGACAACAGGCATTGGAGATTCCAGTGATGCCCACATCCCATGAACAAAGTAGTAACACAAAGCTGATGGTGCTTGTCCATTGGTCGTGTCGGGCTAGGATGAGCGGATCTGCAGAGCTTCCCTCCTGTTGCAAGCTCTCCTGCATTGGACATGCATTGCAGCTACCTCCTCGTGTCCTGGATACTTCTCTGACTAACAGCATTATGAGAACTCCTTCCCGCCAATTCCTCGGGGTGAACCTGTGGCTTTGCAGGAGTCTCTGAATACAAAGCAAGATGGCAGCTACTCATTTTGGCTGTCGTTGCCAGGATAGCTAAGATCCCTGATTGGTGCAAGGGTACCTTTTGAGGATTTCCTGTCCACTGGAGACCAATTTCTTCCCAAGGAAAGACACTGGAGAGGTGTCCTCTCCTCTCTCCATCACAGACATGGGAGGCGAACAATTTCATCTGGAACTGAAAGCACAGGGATTTGGGATCCTGCTTTCCTGGAATAGGACCAGTGGCCTCCACCTATCCTCTGGCTCCAAAGTCAAAGATGCCCACTGTTACATTGTGCTAGAAGATGACTTCCGACAATGTTTTATATGTGCCTGTGCACCATCTAATTGAGGGAACTGCCACTGAGATGTTTCAAGGATCCAAACTCCACAAATGTTTACTACGTTGAAGGAAAACAGATTATGCATTTACACACCGAGAAAGGGACATTGTGTAAGACATCTGGTTAGATTTGGATTGGATTAGAGGGAAAGCATGGAAATATGCCCTTTGGACCACCAAATCCACACTCGTTCTCTGTAATCCGCCCTTTTCATCCACTCCCTACGCATTAGGTGCAATTTGCAGAAGCAAATTAACCAACAAGCCCGTCTGTCCTTGGGATGTTAGAGGAAACCGGCGCACCCAGAGGAAACCCACGCAATCACAGGGAGAATATGTCAACTCCACACAGACAGCACCCGATTGTCAGGATCGAACGCGGGTCTCTGGTGCTAGGCCAGGAGGAAGTTCTTCACTCAGGTCATTTGTAAATCTTTGGAATTTTCTACCCGAGAGAGTTATCTATATACTAAAACTTTTGTTTGTTTGTTCCTGAACTACAGCCAAAACAGTACACGATAGTGCGACAATTTTAGGCCCACCTTACTCACCGTCGTCCCTTTGGTGCTAATGGAAGAAGTTTAAATGAAATTGGTGTTATATTTTTAAAGTTATTAACATTTTAAAGTTTAAATCTCCGAGGGAGGGAGGGAGGGAGAGAAGGAGGGGATGGGGGGGGGGGTAAGGGGGGTTGAGGGGGATGAAGTGGGGGGGAGGGGAAGGTGGGGAGGGAGGGGGGGTTGAGGGAGGGGGATAAGGGGGGGGAAGGGGGGTGGAGGGAGGGGGAGGAGAGGGAGGGAGGGGGGAGTGGAGGGAGGGGGGAAAGAGGAGTGGGGCAGGAGAGGGTGCTGCATCAATGCGGCCCACTTGGTCCAGTAGTTTCTAAATTGCAGTCTGTTTGGATTGGGCTTTATCTATGCTGAGGAATATGTGGATTGGGCAAGGTAATAGATTTTGCAGGATGCCAATGACAAGCACTGAAATGGCCGACACCTATCTCTATCACCCATGAAGGAATTATTTTGTTTGGATGATGAATTTTCCGAATTCGAATTGCATTTCTACTGATTCTAAATTATTCTTTGCAAATGTGATCTTGATTTTTAACTATCATAGAAGTGAATAAAATCATGAAGGCAATTAATTGGGTGAATGCACATCATCTTTTCCTCTGGGTAGGGGAATCAAGAACTAAAGGACATAGGTTTAAAGTTAGAGGGGAAAGATGTATTAGGAACCTAAGGAACAACTTTTTTACTTGGATGCTGGATATATGGAACAAACTGCCAGAGGAGGTAGTTGAGGCAGATACTATAACAGTTTTTAAAAGACTCTTGGACAGGTACATGGACAGGAACGGTTTAGAGCCACATGGGACTAGCGTGGATGGACATCTTAGTTGGTGTGGATGTTAAGCTGAGGGGCCTAGACCCATGCTGTATGGCTGTGTAATTCTTTGTGGTTTCGGATCCACTTATTTGTTATGGAGTGGCGATTTTGCTTGTTCACCTACCCACCCTCGAGTGTCTCAAATAAGCCGTGCCTTGTTGAGAGCAAGCTCTCTGCTCACCCTGCTGTGACAATGCTTCCTCACGTGTTTTGCTGAAAGGCCGGGGATCTTGTTTACGCAGTGGACAGCACAGGCTGCTGTACAAATAAAACAAAAGGCCAAGTGCGCAGGTTGGTTGGGAGTCCGTGTGGCCTGACTGTTCCCCTGGGCCCCAGAGGTGAGGAATTTCTGTCCTCAGATGAGTATCAATCAGCGACAAGTGACATGGCTTTGCATTCCCAAAGCGAGCGGTTGTATCATGTGTGGTCACACTCATTAACTTGATTTGGTTAGACCAACCAGACAGTTACTTCCAACAGAGGCAGCCTGTATCACATTAACAAGGAATGCCATGGTATCACTTATCAAACGACTGGTCCCTTTTGTTTTCGGTAGTAGCAATTCCAACCGTGGCATGTTCTTCAGCTTATCGCTGTGACCGGGGACCATCCAAGGCTGGCTTGTAGCAGATGGCCGACTCCCAGCTTTGGATACATTATTGTCTTTCCTACATGGATCACAGATTTTTTTCCTCCTTTCTCTAATCTGCTGAGGTTTTTGGCCTGGGGTTTGGCATCCTGCTTGTCCCTTGAGAATTGTGAATGACTGTTACTGACTATCACGGTTCCTGGATAGTCTCATAAGAAAATGTGCCCAGAAGGCTTGTTCTATGGCCCTTGAGGAATGGGTATTCTCTTTGAACTCCTTGCCAGGGTCAGTCAAAGAGAAATGCATGCCCTGCAACCCACCCATTTACAGCTCAAACATTCATTTACCTTAATCCCTTTTTCATTCTCCCCACATTCTCATCAACCTGTCCCCAGATTCAACCCGTCTCGACCCGAAACGTCACCCATTCCTTCTCTCCAGAGAGATGCTGCCTGTCCCGCTGAGTTACTCCAGCATTTTGTGTCTACCTTTGATTTAAACCAGCATCTGCAGTTCTTTCCCACCCATATTCTACCTATTCCTTTTCTCCAGGGATGCTGCCTGTCCCGCTGAGTTACTCCAGCATTTTGTGCCCATCTTCGGTGTAAACCAGCAATTCCTTCCTACCCCGATTCCACCACTCACCTGTAGGCAAGAAGCAATTTGCAGTGGCCAGTTAACCGACCTAGCCATCATTGGGATGTGGGAGAAAGATGGAGCACCTGGAAGAAACGGCAGTCACAGGAAAAACATGCAAACTTCACAGAGAGAGCACCCGAGGCCGGGATTGAACCTCGGTCCCTGATGCTGCAAGGCAGCGGTTTTACCAGCTGTGCCCCGATGCTTGTCCTTACAGCGTGCCATGACAAGAGCAGGAGTCGGCTGCACATTGTCCTTCACCCTGTTTTGCCATTCAGTACATCTCTGGCACAGGACTTCAACCCAGGAGCTCTTGCTCATCTGGTTCATAGGATGGAAAATCTCTGATTAATCCTGACGATACCATGCCATTCCCTGCTGGTGGGATTTGTGTTGTGGATTGGAGAGAGGATTCAGTGATGCTTGTTGCTGCTAGCAGCAGTAGGTGCCTGAATGCTCCCTGCCTCTTGCATTCCTTGTGGTAGGGCATCCAGAAGTTTATTGTGTAAGTATAGAAGGTGAAAGCATGGGTTTGTAGCAAGCTGAATTTTTTTTGTTATAATTTCAAAAGTACAATCAATGCATTTATTGTTAAAAAATATGTGCAAAATAAAGGCAATGCAAAATTCTTACTCCATACTTAGTGTCCGCATTCAATATTGCTAGGGTTACACCCCGTCGTGTTAGCATCTCTATTTTCCTTACATTTAGCACCTTGGCCACTCTTGTGGCGTTTCAGGGTTGATATCCTTGCCTTGTATTAGGAGCATCCCCACTGGACTCAGCCCCTCAATGGCCAGCAGTGGATGAATCCTGCACCATGGTCGTTCAAGGTTTGGGTAGCTGAGCTCAAATCCCCTGCTGCATTGTGAGTGAAGGAACTGCTTTCAGCAAAGTGTTAAAATCTGCAGGAACAAAGCACTGGAGCTCATGTTTCCGAGTAAAGTCTTTGAAAGTTTCCATTGTCGGGCCTGGGTGGCCTCTTATGGTAATGAAAGTGGTTTGGAAGCCAGCGGTGTTGCCTTGCTGTCATTGAGTTCACTACATTAGGGGCTTATCCATGGGTCTTCACAGGCTGCTCACACCGTGTCATTCTAACCCACTAACCCCGAGTTGCAGGCTTCAGTGGATTAGCATGCATTCTCTCCTGACTATCCGACTCTCCAACCTGAACCAACTTAGAGGGATCTCAATTGTGTAAAGACAGGCGGCACAGGGGTAGGGAAGCGGCCTTGCTGCCTCTAAAGTATCCAGAGTTGTGCGGGGTTTGATATAAGCTACTTTCTTGAGGTCAGTACTAGTGATGGACTGGGTATTGTCAACCACTTTCCGTAGCCTGACTAAATCAGGCTTTGAGTGTTCTGTGGAGTGTGCTTGCCATAGCCCTGGACAAATATATTAAATCAGATTAAAGGGTCAAATTAATTATTTATCTTTGATAAAAGCTTGTATATTAAGCTTCCCCACCTGCCCATGTTCCTGGCTACATACATCCCCGGCTTTTATTGCTTCTGCATTGATGGTTGTGCTATAAATACTGTCTGAAATGTCTCCACAAAACGTAGTCCTTCTTGCATCTTCCGCGATGCTCTTTAACTTCCCCTACTCTAGCCCTTAGCTCTCCTCCTTGTGTGGTTTACTGTCAATATTTCAGTCACATTGCGATGGTGGTCGGGCCGATGAAGGGATAATGTTTTGGTTCCTGCACCATTGTCACATAGATTGGGCAGTAGTCAATCGGTCGGTGTCTGATGGCCACGAGCTGCTGAATGCACTGCCCAAATGGCATAAATTTTCAAACCAGTTGCTAAACATCCTGGTGGAGAATGTAAATGGTGTGATTGTGCCTGCCCTGCCCTTCACGTTTCTGATGCTCCCAGTGGGCACAGGCGACACATTTTCATGCTGAGAATTACCTTGGTCGCACTATTTCTCCAAGTTTTTGTGGCATAATGGCACAGGTCTCTAGAGCTGCTGCTTCACAACGCCAGGGGCCTGGGTTCGATCCTGACTTTGTGTGCTGTCTATGTGGAGTCTGCACGTTTTCCCATTGACCACATGGGTTTCCTCTGGCTCTGGTTTTCTCTTGCATCCCAAAGACTCGTGATTTTATTTTGTTTTTTTGTTTTAGATATACAGCGTGGAAACAGGCCCTTCGGCCCACCGGGTCCACGCCGCCCAGCGATCCCCACACATTAACACTATCCTACACCCTAGGGACAATTTTTACATTTGCCCAGCCAATTAACCTACATACCTGTACGTCTTTGGAGTGGCCTCTGTAAATTGCTCGTAGTGTGTAAGATGTGGATGCGAAAGCGGGATAACAGAACTAGTGTGGAGAGGTAGTATAAGAAAATAACTGCAGATGCTGGTACAAATCGAAGGTATTTATTCACAAAATGCTGGAGTAACTCAGTAGGTCAGGCAGCATCTTCCCCCTTAAGGATAAGGGGGAAGTCTTTTAGGACCGAGATGAGAAAACATTTCTTCACACAGAGAGTGGTGAGTCTGTGGAATTCTCTGCCATAGAAGGTAGTTGAGGCCAGTTCATTGGCTATATTTAAGAGGGAGTTAGATGTGGCCCTTTTTGCTAAAGGGATCAGGGGGTATGGAGAGAAGGCAGGTACAGGCTACTGAGCTGGATGATCAGCCATAATCATATTGAATGGTGGTGCAGGCTCGAAGGGCCGAATGGCCTACGCCTGCACCTATTTTCTATATTTCTATCTCAGAAGAGAAGGAATGGGCGGCGTTTCGGGTCGAGACCCTTCTTGGAGAGGTGATCAATGGTTGGCATGGACGGTGGGCCGAAGGGCCTGTTTCCATGCTGTATAGGATCTTTAAATGAATTTAATCGAGAAAGTCATTCCATCCTGCCCTTCTCCCATCACATACCTCAGACCATCAGTCTATTGTTGTCTACAATGGCCTCGCTCTCTCTTACTGTTTCAGGACCTGCAACCCTAGGTCTCTCTCTAACCATTCTCTAATTCTTGTCTCTTGCATGTTATTCTCACATCACTATTGGCATCTATTCCTGGGGCCCGCAGCTGCGGAGGTGCCAGGACTTTCAATTTTCCACTAAGCCCCCCCACCCCCCACCCAATCTTTTATTTCAAGGTGCTCCACAATTATGAACTTGTCACCTGCTGCCGCTGTGTCTGGAGATATCTTGCATCGTATAAACACAAGTTGTTTTAGCTACACTGGCAAACACTTCTGTAGCTTGCTAACTCACTAAGGGATACCAAATACCAAACAGTAGAAATACAGAAACACAGGAAACTGCAGGTGCTGGAATCTTGAGCAAAAACAAACAAAGTGCTGGAGGAATTCAGCGATTAGGCAATATCTACAGAAGGAAATGGATACAATACAATACAATATATCTTTATTGTCATTGTACCCCTGGGGTACAATGAGTTTGGGAATGCGCCTCCCATACGATGCAATAATTTAAGTAATTTAGACAACAGCAACCCAACGAAACGAAACAATTGTAACAGTTTTTAGACAGGGTAAAGTGCAAGTTGATCATTTCGCTGAACACTTGCGCTCAGTCCTCCTTGGCCTGTGTGATCTACCAGCAAACCAAACATTTCAACTCCCCTTCCCATACTGACCTTTCTATCCTGGGTCTCCTCCACTGTCACAGTGCGACCGCATGCAAATTGGAGAAACAGCGCCTCATATTTCGCTTCGGCATTTTACAACCTAGTGGTATGAAAGTTGATTTCTCTAATTTCAAGTTACTCCTGCATTCCCCCACCCTAGTCGTTCTACCAGTTCCACTGTTCGCATCCTTGTATCCCTTTCATTTGAACATCTTCCCCAGCTAACATTGGGCCATTATGGGCTTCACCCTTCCTGAGGTCACCTGTTGCCGGCCCTGTTTTGTTCTGGCCTTCTCTATCTTTCAGTCTGAAGAAGGGTTCCGACCCAAAACGCCGCCTATTCCTTTTTTCCAAAGATGCTGCCTGTCTCTGAGTTACTCCAGCATTTTGTGTCTAAAATAGGATTAATGTAGGATTAGTGTAAAAGGATAGTTGGTAATTTATCAGTGGTCAGTGCAGATTTGGTGGGTTGAAGGGGCTATTTACACACAGTATCTCCCTGATTCCGATAACTGTGCTTAAAAATACAGGTTGCTGGTAAAGTTGAAATAAAGGACATATATGAGGGTTAATTATAATTCAGAAACCTTCCCCCTTCCTGCCCTTATTACCTTGACTCATTTTGCTCTCAGTCCTACGGAGATGTTTGACAGCAGGAGCCAGCTACCAGGGTTTGATATTTATGGTGGGCAGACGTATTTGCTGCCTTCCTCACGGTGTGCACAGCCTGAACTGCTGCTAGACACTGGCCCAGATGCCTACACAAAGAGCTAGCCTTTTTAGGTATCACAAAATGCTGGAGTAACTCAGCAGGTCAGGCGGCATCTAGGAAATCGCAGTGGAGCGGCAAGTTGTGAAGGAAAATAACTGCAGATGCTGGTACAAATCGAAGGTATCGCCAAATGCTGGAGTAACTCAGCAGGTCAGGCGGCATCTAAGAAATCGCAGTGGAGCGGCGTTGTGTAGGAAAATAACTGCAGATGCTGGTTACTCCAGCCTTTTTAGTGAGCTTTGGGAAGCCAGCCAGCCCTGTTGGACTGCACTTCAGCAGCTGAAGAGGGAGGGCAGAAGAAAATCTGGGGGAATGAGTGGGAGGTTGGAATGTTTTAAAAAGGGTGTGCATTGTGCCGACGGAGTTTGGAAACTTGCCCAAAAAAATCAACGGGAATTTTTGTGCCATTATGTATATAAGCAGCAGCACAGAGTGGGACTATATGTTCACTTACTTGGCTCCTCGGTGATGAATAAATCTAATGCTGTTAAATATATAGCAATGCCACCGACAGTAGTGAACTGCTTCTTAGTGCTGGTGTTGATAAAGCTATCCACTGCTAATGGGTGCAGGCAAATGCACGAACAGTTACTGAGAACTCACTGACAGGAGCTTCCTACAAACGCCTAACAGCAGACGTCACAGTGAGGTAACTGGTATCATAGAAGAGATTTACCAGGCTAATTCCTGGGATGAGAGAGTTGCCCTACCATAAACCGCTAAAAATATTAGATTTCTATTCTATTCTAGTCTAGAGTAATGAGGGGCATCTAATTGAAACATAGGAGATTCCAAGGGGGCACAACAAGGAAGGTGCTGAAATGTTTCCAGCAATGGGCGAATCTTGTTCGAGGGGTTAAAGTTGCAAACTATGGGGTTGATCGCTGAAAACTGAGATGCATAGGAATTCCTCGCAGAGGATGATGAATCTCTGGAATTGTCCACCCTGTTTAATTTAGATACAGTGCGGAAACAGGCCCTTCATCCCACTGAGTCCACGTCGACTAGCGATCCCCGCACACTAACACTATCCTACACACACTGGGGACAATTTACAATTTCTTTTACCAAGTCAATTAGCCTATAAACAGGAGCCTCCGGAGAAAGCCTAGGCAGGTCACGGGGGGGGAATGTAAAACTCCGTACAGAAGGCACCCACAGTCAGGATTGAACCCGGGTCTCTGGCGCTATAAGGCAGCAACTCTATCACTGCACCACTGGCGCCCCATGTTGTGGAAGATAGATCACTTGAGATATTTACAGAATATTTAGGTAATTTATTTTTCAAAGATCAGGGAGCTAATGGCTCAAGTTGTCGATTCAGCCACTCCATCACGCAAACCTGCACCCACTCCCCCACCCACTCAACAACTCCCTCCACACTTCATTCTGCCTCAGGAAATCACCCAGCATCATCAAAGACCACTCACACTTCAGTCATTCCCTCTTCTCCCCCCTTCCCATCAGGCAGAAGATATACAAGATACATAAGCTTGAAAACACACACCACCAGTTTCAAGAGCAGTTTCTTCCACACTGTCTTCATCTGTTATCAGACTCTTGTACAGGCCTCTCATAAACTAAGGAAGTATTCCCGATCTCCCAACCCTTTCTCTTTTGCATTACCTGTTGTACTCAAGGTGGCGCAATGGTGGAGTTGCTGCCTTACAGCGAATGCAGCGCCGGAGACTCAGGTTCGATCCTGACTACGGGTGCTGTACTGTAAGGAGTTTGTACGTTCTCCCCGTGACCTGCGTGGGTTTTCTCCGAGTTCTTCGGTTTCCTCCCACACTCCAAAGACGTACAGGTATGTAGGTTAATTGACTGGGTAAATGTAAAAATTGTCCCTAGTGTGTGTAGGATAGTGTTAATATGCGCGGACTTAGTGGGCCGAAAAGGCCTGTTTCCGCGCTGTATCTGAAATATGAAATAATATAATAAATATACTCGTGTATGGTATGATTTGCCTGGATTGCAAACAAAACAAAGTTTCTCACTGTATCTGGGCACAAGTGAGAATGAAGGAATAAACGAAGGAGGTGGTGAGGCCTGGGATGATCAGCTGTAATTAGATTGAGTTGCCTGCCTGTGTTTGGCACATATCCCTCTATCCTAAGCATGTAAATGTTTAAATGTTTCTTAAATGTTGCGATAGTACCTGCCTCAACTACCTTCTCCGGCAGTTCGTTCCATACACCCACCACCCTTTGTGTGAAAAAAGTTATCCCTCAGGTTCCTATTAAATATTCTCCCCTCACCTTAAACCTATGATCTCTTCATAATAATGAGTAGTTATTTGTCATAATCTTGAAATAGCTGAACAGATATAGTAGCATAATGGTTAAGTGACTAGACTGACAGCCTGAGTTGTGGGCAATGAGTGGAGATGCAAGTTCAAATCCCACCAATACCTCTGTCCCCAAATTAAAATATGGAACTAATAAGAGGAAGCTAATTGCACTAAGAGTAACCCTGAGATAACCAAATCTGTTTTCCAATGCCCGTAAGGGAATATCATCCACCAGTCCTAGTTAATTTAGCTGATATATAAATTCAGACCCACACTTAACCATGGGTGGTAGATTTGCTGCCTTACAGTGCCAGAGACCTGGGTTCAATCCTGACTATCTGTACAGAGTTTGTACGTTCTCCCCATGACCTGCGTGGGTTTTCTCTGGGATCTCCGGTTTCCTCCCACACTCCAAAGACGTACAGGTTTGCTGGTAATTGGATTGGTATAATTGTAAATTGTCCCGTGTGTGTGTGTGAGGGATGGCATTAGTGTGCAGGGATTACTGGTTGACGTGGACTCGGTAGGCCGAAAGGCCTGTTGTCGCACTGTGTCTCTAAACTAAACTCTAATTCAATTCAGGGGCAATTAGCGACAGGCATTAAATTGCCAGTTTGTTGATGATGTCATGCCTGGTAAACAAATAAATAAATGAAAAGGACAGCCATCTATTTGACTTTGGCTCAATGTCCCACAACTACTTTCTCCATGTTCTCCATCCTCTCCATGATCTTTCTTGCCAGCCTTGAAGGTGATCTGTGATTCTGCAATTTTGACCTCTTGGTGCCACTCAGCATTTCACCTTCCCAGGCATTGACTCTGGAAATTCCCTTGCTATACATCTCCGTCTTGCTACTTCTCCTTTTAAGAGGCTCCTCAAGACCCATTTCATTGACCAAGTGTTTGACCATCTCCATGTGCTTCAGGATGATGGTGTATTCGTGATGGAGGTTTTTTAGAGTTTAAAGATGCCATGGAACTACAAATCCGAAGAAGAGTCCCAACCTGCAATGTCACCTACCTATTTTCTCCAGAGATTCTGCCTGACTCACAGAGTTACTCCAGCATTTTGTGCCTATCTTTAACTACATTATTGTTTGAAAATAAGCCAGCTGCAGCAAATGGCAGCATCGTGCCCTTAGGTTGCCAATTATTGTTCAAAGCAGTCATCTGCTTACACTTAAAAAGCCTGGTTATCGATAGGAAGCAGTCTGTTTCTTAAAGGACAGTACCAATGTTACCTTCAAGCTCCTAGAGACTGAAAACGGACTGAATTGGAATACCCTACAATGGGGGTTTCAATGTAGAAACAAGAACTGCAAATGCTGGTTTACAAAAAAAAGGCACAAAGTGCTGGAATAACTCACCGAGCATCCCTGGAGAACATTGATAGGTGTCGTTTCGAGTCGCGACCCTTCTTCATACTTCTTTCAACTAGGGAGGCTTACAACTTTGACCTCCAGTCATTGCCAACAGTTTAGTTAATATCCATGTTGTAGCAAAGCAGTGTTCAATTCGAGCCCGTGGTAAAATTGCATGTGTTGGAAATTGTGAAAGGAAAATAAGACAAAATGTTGAAAGTTGACTATAATAACTTGTGAATATGTATCTTTCCAGAATATTCAGCCTCCGTTGATTTGGTTTCCATGGCACTGAACACACAACAGGCAAATACCTTGGAAAACCCTAGCGCAAGAATTATGCCAGTGACTGGACCTCTGTTGTGGCTGTGGAAGGCGCTACAGAAATGCAGGTCATTCTTTGACTATTTTTTCTTTCCTTCTCCCTCATTCTTTTTTCATTTCTTTTATTATCAATGATTTTGCTCTGCACTCCCCTGCCCCACACCAAGGGTGCGATGACTAAATTTCTATCAAAAGCACATTGCATCACTCAGTATTCAAAACCAGAACATGCTGGGAATACATTGTTGGTGTCTGTGCCATATTTCAGTGCCATGAAACATGAAAGATCAGCACCTTGTAATGTTGACCCTGTTCTTCTCTCAGTTGCGAGTCACACAGCATTACTGGAGAAAAGGAGTAGGTGACATTTCGGGTCGAGACCCTTCTCCAGTATGTTCATTTAGTTTGCCTTTCGATGCAGATTAAGCAGAGCAGCCTGGATAGATTGCAGCCCAGGACAGAACTGTCTGAGCTGTAGTTGAAGAGCTGTTATTGTTTAGTTTTGTTTACAGATAGTGTGGAAACAGGCACCAGTCCACCGAGTCCGTGCCGACCAGCGATCACCCCTATACTATGTATGAGTTACAGTAGTTCATATACTACACACTAGAGGGAATTTACAGAAGCCAATTAATCTACAAATCTGCAAGCCTTTGGAATGCGGGTGGAAACCGGAGAAAACCCATGCGGTCACGGGGAGAAGGTATAAACTCCATACAGACAGCACCTGTAGTCAGGATCGAACCCAGGTCTCTGGGGCTGTAAGGCAGCAACTCTACCGTTGTGCCACTGTTCTGTCCCCAGCCCTGTGCTGTTTGTCCTCCCACTGGGTGCACCTTTTCCTTGTTTGACTTTCATGGGATTGGAAGATTGTTTCCTTGCTTGATGTTAAATCCCAAATCAAGGCAACAATGTCCATCACAGTGAGCAACTTGAGAAAGCACGGTAAGGGGTGGGGACTTGTGTTTTTATTCATGGTGCTTATATTTTTACTGCAAGTGGTGCAGTTAGGGAAAATCTGTAGCCTCATTGCAGTCAACCGAAAGAGGAAACGGCAGAATTCCAGAGCATCATTCAGCATCTGTGGAGAGAGACCAATGCAATGTTTCAGGTCGCTGATTTTTCTGTAGAAAGGGAGTGAATCATGAGTAGGGTCTTTGGACTGAATAATTGATTCTTTGACACACTCTAGTGACACAAACTTTCTTGCTGAGTTTTTCTGGCAAATTCCGTTTCCAGTTTTGGGAATCTGCAATTGCAATTGTTTGCTCCAATTACTGTAGATTACATAGAAAATAGGGGCAGGAGGCAGCACCGCCGAAAATAGGTGCAGGAGGAGGCCATTGCGCCCTTCGAGCCAGCACCGCCATTCATTGTGATCATGGCTGATCATCCACAATCAGTAACCTGTGCCTGCCTTCTCCCCATATCCCTTGATTCCACTAGCCCCTAGAGCTCTATCTAACTCTTAAATCCATCCAGTGATTTGGCTTCCACTGCCCTCTGTGGCAGAGAATTCCACAAATTCTCAACTCTCTGGGTGAAAAAGTTTCTTTTCACCTCAGTTTTAAATGGCCTCCCCTTTATTCTAAGACTGTGGCCCCTGGTTCTGAACTCGCCCAACATTGGGAACATTTTTTCTGCATCTAGCTTGTCCAGTCCTTTTATAATTTTATATGTTTCTATAAGATCGCCTCTCATCCTTCTAAACTCCAGTTCAAAGTACCTGTCCAACTCTTCTGCCATTTCCTTATTACCCATAATTTCACCCGTGTCTGCCTTCAAGGGACCCTCATTTGACTTTGCTACTCCTTTTCTCTT
Organism: Rhinoraja longicauda; assembly: GCF_053455715.1. Lineage (NCBI taxonomy): Eukaryota > Metazoa > Chordata > Chondrichthyes > Rajiformes > Arhynchobatidae > Rhinoraja > Rhinoraja longicauda. Next base: position 24,187 of record NW_027602170.1, on the reverse strand, counting down.
AACATATCTAAAGAAGCTTTTACTGTCCTTCTTTATATTCTTGGCCAGCTGCCCCTCGTACTTCATCTTTTCAGCCCCTATTGGCTGTTATTTTACCTTATGTTGTCCTATGAAAGTTTCCCAATCCTCTGGCTTCCTGCTACTCTTTGCTGTGTTATGCATCTTTTCTTTTAGTTTTATTCTATCCCTAACTTCCCTTGTCAGCCATGATTGCCTCCTACTCCCCTTAGAATCTTTCTTCCTTTTTGGAATGAAATGATCCTGCGTCTTCCGGATTATGCCCAGAAATTCCTGCCATTGCTGTTCCACCGTCATTCCTGCTAGGATCCCTTTCCAGTCTACCTTGGCCAGCTCTTCTCTCATGCCTTCATAGTCCCCTTTGTTCAACTGCAACACTGACACTTCCGATTTAACCTTCTCAAATTGCAGATTAAAACGAATCATATTATGATCACTAGATCCAAGCGGTTCCTTTACCTCGAGTTCCCTTATCAAATCTGGTTCATTGGACAACACTAAATCCAGAATTGCCTTTTCTCTGGTAGGCTCCATTACAAGCTGCTCTAAGAATCCATCTCGGAGGCACTCTACAAACTCTCTTTCTTGGGGCCCAGAACCAACCTGATTTTCCCAGTCTCCCTGCATATTGAAATCCCCCATCACCACAGTGGCGTCACCTTTGTTACATGCCAGTTTTAACTCCTGCTGCAACTTACACCCTACATCCGGGCTACTATTTGGGGATCTGTAGACAACACCAATTAGTGTCTTCTTGCCTTTACAATTCCTCAACTCAATCCACAGTGACTACCTCATCAATCCCTATGACTGAATTTCATCCCTCACCAGCAGAGCTACCCCACTGCCTCTGTCCACCTGCTTGTCCTTTCTATAGGATGTATAACCCTGAATATTAAGTTCCCAGGCCCGATCCTCCTGCAGCCACGTTCCCAGGCCCGATCCTCCTAATCCCCACAATGTCATATCTACCAACCTCTAACTGAGCCTCAAGCTCATCTACTTTACTTCTTATACTTTCCGCATTCATAATACAATACTTTTAATTCCTTACTCATCTCACCCTTCACATCGATCCCTATTACACTTGGCCATACTCTCCTATCCCTTTGTGAGCTTTCTTTCCCATTAATTCTGGGATCATTAACTATCCCTTTACTCTCTTTCCCTTTAACTCCATCCTTGACTATCCCATTTCACCCCCCCCCCCCATTTAGTTTAACACCACTGTGTAGCAGTGGCAAACCTGCCCGCCAGAATACTGGTCCCCCACCTGTTAAGGTGCAATCCGTCCCTTTTGTACAATTCCCCCTTACCCCAAAACAGATCCCAGTGGTCTAAGAATCTAAATCCCTGCCCCCTGCACCATTTCCTCAGCCACACATTCAGGTCCTGTATCTCCCTGTTCCTGCTCTCGCCAGCATGAGGAACTGGAAGCAAACCGGAGATAACCACCCTGGAGGTCCTGCTTTTCAGCATTTTTCCGAGCTCTCAAGTCACTCTGCAGAATATTCACCCCCTTCTTTCCGACATCGTTTGTGCCAACATGCACTACCACTTCTGGCTGTTCACCTTCGCCCTTGAGGATTTTCTGCACTCTGTCCGTGACATCCTGGATCCTGGCACCAGGGAGGCAGCACACCATCCTCGAATCCCGCCTGTTGCCGCAGAAACCCCTGTCTGTACCTCTCCCAATGGAGTCTCCTACTACCACGGCGTTGCCTGACGTCGGCCTCTTTGGTTTTGGCTCAACAGCACTTTTTGTTTCGCAAACCAGTCTGCCGCTCAGTGTGGTAACGTCTTCTTCCCCGACAGCTTCCAAGTGGGTGAACCTGTTCTCAAGAGGTACAACACCCGGGGACCTTTGCACTCCAAGTTTCCTTCCCTTATCTCACCGTCTCCCACCTTCTCTCTTCCAGTACCATTGGTGTAACAATCTCACTGTAGGACTTGTCGAGGAACGACTCCGTTTCTCGGACGAACCTGAGGTCATCCACTTGCTTCTCCAGTTCCCCAACACGGTCCTTCAGGAGCTGCACCTGGATACACTTCTCACACTTATAGCAGCCAGAGGCACCAGCAGTGTCCCTGACCTCCCACATCCTGCAAGCATCACACTGAATCAGCTTGTTTGACATTTCCTTCTTGCATCTCACCCTCTCCAGCGTTTGGTGTGGCGTCCTCCCTCAGCCTCGCAGCCAAAGACTCGCACTTTTCTCACAGGGCTCGCAGCCAAAGATGCGCATTTTTGTCACAGGGCACTTCCCTCGACAGGGCCACACCCCATGACTGGTTCCACAAATATGCAGCACAGAGCGCCACAGGAGATCCTTTTTCTCTGTAGCTATCAAACTGTGCAACTCCTTCACCTACTGCCGTGAGGTGGACTGACTACCCCACCACCCGTCCCCAATCTTTGCACATCCCCAATCCTGGACTTTCCACTTGTCACTTTAGTTTCATGTATCTTGTTGTTTTTTTATGATTGTTGGCAGACCAATTTCTCTCCTGGGATAAATAAAGTTCTGTATCATATCGTATGTATGCAAGGATAAAAGTTGTTGATGGAGCAGAACGGTGGATTGGAATTCTTTCTATTGGGATTCTGGGGGTATCCCAGTCTAAAACCACCTTTTGGTGACGGCATCTCTGAATGAACTGGTTGCCCCCAACACCCTGGCACTTCAGAGGGAGATGTGGCCCTGGATTTTGGCCTGAAATCCCTGAAGTGGAACCAACAACTCTGTTATGCTGATTCTGGTATCAGTTGGCACAGGTCGCTCTGCAAATTGTATTGAATGTAAGGTGTTAAAATGGGAGAGGGAGGTGGCAATCTGCTGAAGCTTCCACTGTATATGAGGCTGCTTTACAGTGACTGGGGAGGGGGATAACACACGTAAAACAGCGCAGCACAAGAACAGGCCCTTCGGCCCATATTGTCCAGGGCAAGTTTAACTCATCTCTGCCAGCTCTCCTCTCCGTGGGGGTAAACCTGGAATGAAGTATGAGTTTGCGTGTCCCCACGCTACTCCTTCCGTAGGCTGTGCAGCTGGTGTATATCCCTGGGATCTCTCTTCTGATCAAGCGCGGGAATCTTTGCCGACTTCCCTTGAGTGCTCTGTGATGTGTGAATGGGGTTAGTTTCCAGATCCTCTTTTGTGTCGGACAGGGCTGGTTGATGCTTCTGCAGACATAAAGTGGCAAATCATTCAGCCCCTGGAGACCACGGCAAAGTGTTTGCCGTGACTCAGACCAAGAGAAAACCCAACGAGTTCCCCTTTTCTCAAACCAGATTGTGAAAGTCACACGGTAAGACGTGGTTCTCTTAAAATGTTATTTCTTTTTTTAAATAGGGGATAGAAAGTTGGAAGCAGAGATGCTGACAGCATTTAGGGAGAGTCCAGACAAACATTTGAATTGCAAGTGTAGAGTGTTACAGGCCAAGTGCTGGATGATGAACTGCCAGAGGAACTTGGCGGGAAAGGCAACATCCGTGGAGGGGAATGGGGGCTCTCAGGATGAGGCTTTCCACTCTAGGATATCTGGGATGTCCACTTTCTTCAGTGAACGTGGTCCCACACCCCCTCAACAGAGTTGGGGATGGAGTCTTCACCTGCGTCTCCTCCTGTTTCCCACACCTCAGTTCTCACACCTCCTCCCCAAACCCAGACAGAACAAGGAGAGAGTTCCTCTGGTTCTTACCATTTCCTTCCACAGTTCCTGACCCACTGTGTTCCTTCAGCAATTTCTTTTTTCACATAATTCTAGCATCTGCAATCTCTCATGTCTCCAAGTGCTGGAAGATGGGATTAATGCCGATGGCTGCCCCATGGTTGCCATTGACACGGACGGCTGAACGGCTTGTTTCCATGCTGCATGACTCTAAATATTTCTGAATGTCTTGCAGTCCGACTTCCAGCATTATCACTATTGCTATTTCTACTCATGAATGATTTAATTGAATTGCATCCGGAGGTGTTGGTCTACCAGGAAACCTACCAGCCTGCACTGTTTGGCACCCAGACTAAACTCAATGTCCAATAGTGAACTTGTAAACTCCACACAGACAATGCCCGACGTCAAGATTGCACCTGATCACTGAGCTGCAAGGCAGCACCTCCACAAGTTGTGCCACTGTGCCCCCCCCCCCCCCCCTCTTGTAACAGTGTCAGATTGTTTCCTTTCTTCAGACCAGGAGGGTCCTAACCCAAAGAGTCACTTATCCATGTTCTCCAGAGATGCTGCTTACTCCGGCAGTTTGCGTTTTTTGTTGTTGTAGATCTACTGTTTCTACTCTTAACTTGTGGATAACTTGCTCTGTGAAAGAGCGACAATTTCCGAGTAGACCGAGGAGCGTCTATGGCCAAATTGACGGTCTTCCAGTAGCATTGGATGTCTGTCTCTGAGTGTGTGTGTCATGGTCATCTTATTTGGTTTAAAACTAGACCAAATTTGTGGAAGAGAATAAGGGCTTTCCTTTGACTTGTAACTATTTTAACCAGAATATGAAAAAGTATTAGAAAACGGGTGTCCGTCCCATTGATGCTTATTCAAAGTACTTAATGCCAAAGTTAACTTCCTTTTTAATGACAAGCCACAGGACGTGCTGTGACTTCCTTTTCATTCATAGAATAAATTCTTGAATGAAATGTGAATGGGCATCTCAATTAGAGGGAGGTACGTTTCTGCTTTATAAGAAGAGCAAGACACAATAGCAAGGTGAGCTACAAAGGGATGATGTCCTTTGTGGTCTGCATGTTCAACTGGGGTAATTATGTGTCTGCTTTTGCAAGGTGCATGCTACCGGGCTGCAAGTCACCACAATTAGAGCATAGTTCTGCCAACAAGAAGGGCAAGTGTCTGTGTCCAACAGTAAACTAACCTCCCTTGCAGGCCAATGCATGCCCAGCAGTGCCACACATTGCAAATACAAAGGTACTGATAATCTGGGATAGGAACAGAAAGTCTTTGGAAACACGCAACAGGACAAACAACAATCTGCAGGTACTTTAGTTCAGTTTAGAGATACACCAAGGAAACATAGAAACATAGGTGCAGGGGTAGCATATTCGGCCCTTCGAGCCAGCACCATCATTCAACATGATCATGGCTGATCATCCAAAATCAGTACCGCGTTCCTGCTTTTTCCACATATCCCTTGATTCCCTTAACCCTAAGAGCTAAATTTAACTCTCTCTTGAAACCATCCAGTGAATTGGCCTCCACTACCTTCTGTGGCAGAGAATTCCACAGCTTCACAACTCTCGTATACACTGGAATTTAGAAGGATGAGGGGGGATCTTATTGAAACATATAAGATAATTAGGGGTTTGGACACATTAGAGGCAGATAACATGTTCCCAATGTTGGGGGAGTCCAGAACAAGGGGCCACAGTTTGAGAATAAGGGGTAGGCCATTTAGAACGGAGATGAGGAAGAACTTTTTCAGTCAGAGGGTGGTGAAGGTGTGGAATTCTCTGCCTCAGAAGGCAGTGGAGGCCAGTTCGTTGGATGCTTTCAAGAGAGAGCTGGATAGAGCTCTTAAGGATAGCGGAGTGAGGGGGTATGGGGAGAAGGCAGGAACGGGGTACTGATTGATAGTGATCAGCCATGATCGCATTGAATGGCGGTGCTGGCTCGAAGGGCTGAATGGCCTACTCCTGCACCTATTGTCTATTGTCTATTGTCTCTAGGTGAAAAAGTTTTTCCTCATCTCAGACCTTATTCTTAAATGTGACTCCTGGTTCTGGACTCCCCCAACATCGGGAACATTTTTCCTGCATCTAGTCTGTCCAATCCTTACATTTTTTGGGAACATTTTTCCTCCAATCTAGTCTGTCCAATTCTTAAATTTTATATGTTTCTATAAGATTCCCTCTCATCCTTCTAAATTCCAGTGAATACAAGCCCAGTCGACCCATTCTTTCATCATATGTCAGTCCCGCCATCCCAGGAATTAACCTGGTGAACCTACTCTGCATTCCCTGAATAGCTATAATGCCTATAATACCTCAAATTAGACTAATTACTGCTATTCAAATGTGCCGTCTTTACGTCTTTAATAATTGACTCCAGCATCTTCCCCTTTCCCAACATGTGAGGCTGGGAAAGCACATCTCGGACCCGCTGATCCTCAGCATTGGAGCACCGCAAGGCTGCCTACTCTCCCCTCTCCTTTACTCTCTCTACACCAACGACTGCACCTCCACAGACTCCTCTGTCAAGCTCCTCAAGTTTGCGGATGACACAACCCTGATTGGACTGATCCAGGATGGGGAGGAATCTGCCTAAAGAGGGGAAGTGACACAGCTAGCGTCCTGGTGCCTTCGCAACAACCTGGAGCTCAATGCTCTTAAGACAGTGGAATTAATAGACTTTACGAGAGCACCCCCTCCCCTCCCCCACTCACCATCAACACCAAGTCATATCTGTGGAGTCATTTAAGTTCCTTGGAACTATCATCTCCAGGGACCTTTACTGGGAGGCCACCATCGACACCAAAGTCAAAAAGGCCCAACAGAGGATGTACTGCCTGCGGCAGCTGAGAAAACATAATCTGCCACAGGCAATGATGGTCCAGTTTTATACTGCCATCATAGAGTCTGTCCTCACCTTCTCCATCGTGGTCTGGTTTGGCTCAGCCACCAAGCATGACATCCGGAGGATGCAGCGCTGCGTAAGATCAGCCGAGAAGGTTGTTGGCTGCAACCTTCCCCCCCATTGTACACTGCAAGGGCCAAGAAGCGAGCGGGTAAAATCATCTCTGACCCTTCTCACGCAGGACCTGATGGTCTGCATCCCAGAGTACTCAAGGAGGTGGCCCTAGAAATTGTGGATGCATTGGTGATCATTTTCTAATGTTCTCTCGACTCTGGATCAGTTTCTGTGGACTGGAGGGTAGCCAATGTAACCCCACTTTTTAAGAAAGGAGGGATAGAGAACACGGGGAACTATAGACCAGTTAGCCGTACATAGGTAGTGGGGAAGATGCTTGAGGGGATTGTTAAAGATGTTATAGCAGCACATTTGGAAAGTAGTGACAGGATCAGTCACATTCAGCATGGATTTACGAAGCGGAAATCATGCTTGACTAATCTTCTGGAATTTTTTGAGGATGTAACAAGTAGAATGGACAAGGGAGAGCCAGTGGATGTGGTGTACCTGGACTTTCAAAAAGCCTTTGACAAGGTCCCACACAAGAGATTAGTGTGCAAAATTAGAGCACATGGTATTGGGGGAAGGGTATTGACAAGGATAGAGAACTGGTTGGCAGACAGGAAGCAAAGAGTAGGAATTAACGGTTCCCTTTCAGAATGGCAGGGAGTGACTAGTGGGGTGCCGCAAGGTTCGGTGCTGGGACCGCAGCTATTCACAATATATATTAATGATTTAGATGAAGGAATTAAAAGTAACATGAACAAATTTGCAGATGACACAAAGCTGGGTGGCAGTGTGAACTGCGAAGAGGATGCGATGAGGATGCATGGTGACTTGGATATGTTGGGTGAGTTAGCCTTTGTAATGAGAGGATTTGAGTATAGGAGCAAAGAGGTCCTTCTGCAGTTGTACAGGGGCTGGTGAGACTACACCTGGAGTATTGTGTGCAATTTTGGTCTCCTAATTTGAGGAAGGACATTCTTGCTATTGATGGAGTGCAGCGTAGGTTCATGAGGTTAATTCCCAGGATGGTGGGACTGTCATATGATGAAAGAATGAAATGACTGAGCTTGTCTGGGCTGGAATTTAGAAGGATGAGAGGGGCTCTTATGGAAACATATAAAATTCTTAAGGGATTGGACACACCAGATGCAGGAAACATGTTCCCAATGTTGGGGGAGTCCAGAACCAGGAGCCACAGTTTAAGAATAAGGGGTAGGCCATTTAGAACTGAGATGAGGAAAATCTTTTTCACCCAGAGAGTTGTAAATTTGTGGAATTCTCTGCCTCAGAAGGCAGTGGAGGCCACTGTATTCGCCTCGCTGCTAGCCTGGTCTCGCCTCGCCGCTGGCCCGGCCTCACCACCAGCCTGGCCTCATCACGCCGCTAGCCTGGCCTGGCCACGCCGCTGTACTCGCCTCTCCGCTAGCCTGGCCTCGCCGCTGTACTCACCTCGCCTCGCCGCTGGTCTCGCCGTGGGCCTCTCGCCGCTGGCCTCGCCTCGCTGCTTAGCGTGAGCCCGTTGATGTTGAGAGGGGATGGGGTGGGGGGGGAGGGGGGCAGTGGTGGGAGGAGGTAGCGGGAGTCAGGGGGGGTGGAGGGAGGGGGGGAGTGGGGGAGGAGGGGTGGGGGAGTGGACCACTGGAGCAAGTATATCTTCAATTAAATTAGGTATGTGCAGTTTTTTAAATGAAACTCTTTCTTCATAACTTAGTCACACATTTTATAACCATTGTTCTTTTATTCAATACCAAGAGAATTGGGATGTGTAAGGAAATAGCAAAATAGAAAAAACAAAACAAAACAATTTTTTCTTTGTTGTGAAAAGTATTTCTGTTCAATATAATAGTAGAATATACTCATGATAGGTCTGACATTGTACATGTAGTCCAAGAACTACAGACTGTTGGAAATAATAGTCATTTTTCACACGTGAATGTAGCGCAACGTGTACGCGCATTTGGCGTGCATACTTTTTTTTGCTGAAAAGTTGCATTAGGCCATATTATGAATTTTGATGTAAAATTCTGAATTTTGGACATCAAAATTCTGAATTTGTAAAATCAAATGTTGGGAGATCTGTTATTGTATCTCCCTCAGCCATTATTGAAATTGCATCTACTTTGATTTAAGCACCTTCCTCTGTGAGAAGTCATAAAGCTGTACAGCATGGAAACGAGCTCTTTGGCTTAACCTGTCCACACTAACCAAGTTGGTACGTTGGGTTAGTCTCACTTGCCTGCATTTAGTTCATATCCCTCCAACCCCCTCCTTTACATTTATCTGTCCAAATGTATTTTGAAAGTTCCTGATCATTTTGAAGACCAGACCTCTCCCCAGATCTATCCTAAGACCCCTATATGTTTCTCCATCGTGAATATTCAGTTCTCTTTGAAAACTGTGGTGGTATTTAATTTTGAACCTCCTCTCAACACACTTCCCTTACATGCGGTGAAGCTCAAATCGTGACTACTCATGACTTCACAGGCCTGCATTTGTCATCCCTGGTTCTGTCTCCTAAAGTCTGTGGTTAGAACAGAACTCGTGGATAGCCACTTAACCTGCTTTCGTTCTTGCCCGTGTGTGTGAGCGTTGGTGCGAGTTGGCAGGATTAGGGTCCACACTGATTCCCTTGCAGCCAAATAGAATCATAGAAGGAGGCCATTTGGCCCACCGTAGAGAGAGAGGGAGAGTCATACAGCACGTCAACAGGCCCTTCAGACCAACTCATTCATGCCGATCAAGATGCTCCATCTAAGCAGGTCTCATTTGGCCACATTTGGCCCACATCCCTCTAAACCTTTCCTATCCAAATCAGCTGTTTTCCAGAGAAAATTTCTTGTTCCACCCTTCTTTACTCCCTCCACCCCACCCCATCCACAACAACCCTGGCCTTTCTCTGTAATCTTGCAAAATGTTCTCCACCACACACTTATCCAATTCTCTCAAGGCCACAGTGGAGCCTCCCTCTACCACATTTGCAGGCAGTGCATTCCGGATAGCAACCACGCACTGTTTAAAAACAGCTTTCTCTCATATCACTGATAATTCTCTTCCCCTTTATTTTTTAACCATGACCTCCATTTCCTAACCATTCCAGCAATGAGAACAGCCTCCCACTCTCCACACTATCTGGACCCATTGTCATTTTATAGACTTCTATCAAATCTATCCTTGGCCTTCTCTGAGTCCCAGCCTTTCAAATCTAATTGTAGTTCCTAGTCCTGAGAATGGTTCTCATAAATCTTTTTCGGAACTTGTCTAATGCCTTCACATCCTTCCTTTTATGTGGTGACTAGAATTGAACATATTGCTCCAGTTGAGGCTGGGGCTGTGTTTTATAGAAGTTTAGTGCTACTTCCTTCATTGTATATTCTCCGCCTTTATTGATAAAATTGCCTGTGTCTTATTAAACTCTTTCTGAATCAACCCTGCCACTTTCCATGATTTTTGTCTGCTTACTCCCAGATTCCTCCTGCTTCTCTTTCAGATCTTTGTTCTGTGCAGACACAAGATGCTGGAATGTGGAGCAACAAACAGTCTGTTGGGGAACAGTGGATTCTGTTGGGAAAAGATGGGAGGGAGGATGTCCGGTCAACATTTCGAGTCAAAATCCTGCATCGGGAACACCGTTATTCTATATTACGCCAAGTTCTTCCTACCAAAATGCAACCTCTCACACCATTAAACTTCCTTTGCTGCACATCTGCCCATTCAACCACTCCATATGTGTCCTGGTGCAGTTTGTCACTACCCTCTTCATAGTTGACAACACTGCCGACAGCTCACACTGAAGCACGTGCACGAATAATGGGCACCAGTTCCTTGACGTTGATGGAAAGCTGACCAACGGTCTAGAATGAAGTGAAGGACAGAACATTGGCACAGGGCAATTGTTGGGAACTGAATCCAATATCCCATCTACACCACTTGGCGATAGCGTCGGGCAGAAGCGGAACCTTAAAGGGTAGGAACGTCTAAAAATAATATTTGGGCTGCAAGCCATCTCACCAGCATGGGTGATTGTACAGAGCTCCTGTTGCTGCATTAACACTGTTCTATTGTTATGTATTGGTCTGAAACACCAGTTTACTTTAAACTAAATTTAGAAACAGTCATGAACCTGCCAAGATAGTATCAGGCTTGCAGACACACAGCAAGATATGTTCAATTGCCAATTCTACAGTAGCACAATGCCCTGGAGCCATATGATTTGTTGATGCCTGAAAATATTTGATATTTACAGCAGACTATGATTATATTATTTTCCCCCAAAGGGCCATTTCTGATTTTTTTTTTTTGTTGGAAGGGAGAAGCATGCCAAGTACACATTGTTACACTGCCTCGCATGGAGCTGTGCACAAGATGGTTAGATATTGAATGGACGGGGAGATAACAAGCAAGCGGTTTGCATTGGTGTTCACTGGGGCAGTGAAATAATAGTACAATCCTGTTTATCTTATTGAAACTCACCAGAGCACTTTATTCAGTAAGTTACTAAATGAAACACGGTGTTTGTATTTAAGCAAGGCAGGGTCAAACGAGGACAGCAGAGTGGCGCAGCCAGTAGAGTGGCTGGCTGCATCTTGGCTCCAGTGATCCTGCTTGAATCCTGACCTCTAGTACTGTCTGTGTTGAGCTCACACCTCCTTCCCAGGACCCTGTGGAGTTTCCCTCGAGTGCTTCAGTTTGCTCCCAAAACCTGTGTGTGTGTGTGTACAGGTTGGTGGGTTAATTAACTGCTGTAAATTAACCCTCATATGCAGGTGAGAGATAGAGTCAAAGGTGGCCTGGTATTGATGGGAATGTGAGAAGAATGAAGCATGATTAACGTAAATTTGTGATTGATGGCTAGCAAGGCTGGGTGGGCTGAAGGGCCAGTTTTCTGCTGCGTGGCTCCTTGACGTAGCTTTCTCCAGTGTGTGGTACAGGGGTGTCGTAGGTCTGGGCTGTGACTTCCCCCTCCCCTCAGTAGTTATCAAGAGAACATATTTGTACAGAACAGGTAAAAAAAATGTTGGAGGAACTCGGCAAGTGAGGCAGCATCTGTGGAGGGAAATGGACAGACAATGCTTCTTCAAGACAGGTCCCGACCCAAAGTTGTCTGTCCATTTTCCTCCACAGATGCTGCCTGACTGCTGAGTTCCTCCAGGAGATTGTTTTTTGCTCAAGATTCCAATATCTGCAGTCTCTTGAGTCTCCTCTTAGTGTATAATTTGTACTGACGAGGTGCTCTGGCAAAAAGGGGTCAGATTTCAATTCGGAAATAAACCAGCAGAAAGACAGGTGGTGTGTAGTCAATGAGTTGCATAGGGATCGAGACTTGAAGTCTTTCTGATTTTGCAACTGAAGGGTGGCCAGTTTTTCTAGGGGAGAGAGAGAGAGCATGGGACTCTGCTTGAGGGTGAGAAAGGCATTGTCACGTAGCAGTGGCTGTGGTACTGGGAGGGGATCAGCACACCCAGCACTGGCTGCACCACCGTCAAAACAATGCAGCACGGAAAAAGTCCCTTCTGCACAACTCGCCCATGCCGACCAAGTTCCCCAGCTGACGCAGCCTGTGCCTTGCCTACATATCTCCAAACCTTTGCTATCCATGTACCTGTCCAAGTGTCTTTTAAGTGTTTCAAAGTTGATGCGTGGACCATCCTCCCCAGCAACGCTTCATGATTCAGTGCTGGCGAAGTCTTAGCCTTCTACTGAGCACTGGCAAGCACAGTCCCGGGACCTAGATATCCAGTGGCACATGGCCTGCCCCAGGATTGAGAGAATCTCCCTCATACCCCCTTTTGGTCGATTGATTGGAAGATAGAGTAAGGAAACAGGGAGAAAGTCGGGATCGAACCCGGGATCTCTGGCACTGTGAGTCAGCAGCCCTACGAGCAGCACCACTGTGTCACAGTATTAGCAACAATCACACCTTGCTTTACCTGCTTGAAGATATCTGTGACTGCAATCCTTTTTCAGTGCTGATGGCAGTAACTGGGCAAACGTCCCTAAATCAGGCAGCGTGGCACTTCTGAGGTTTGATTGGGTAATGTGCAGCTTGAGTTGGTGCGGTGCTTTCCATCCCATCTCTTCAATTTAGCTGTCAGAGATGCTTTGCAATATTGCGTGTTTAAACTGGCCCCCGTTTGGATATTTGAAGGGAGATGGTGGAACAACAGATGAACAGTTATCATTTATAGCTGAGGTAGGTGCAGTGGGTCAGTGTGCATTTATCTGTCCAACAGTCCGGGCACGGGAGACTAGATCTCCATGGTCTCCAGTAAACCTGTTGGAGGAACAGGGAGTGACGGAGGTTTTCTCATGTGGTCATAGTTTACTTTAGTTTAGAGATGCAGCGTGGCAATAGGCCGTTTGGTCCACCGGGTCCACGCTGAACAGCGATCGCCTGCACACTAGTTCTATCCTACACACTAGGGACAATTTACAGAAGTCAATTAACTTACAAGCCTGCACGTTTGTGGGATGTGGGAAGAAACTGGAGAAACACTGAGAAACCCGTGGTGTCACAGGGAGAACGTACACACTCCGGCATAGACAGCGCCTGTAGTCGGGATCGTTGTACCGCTGTGCTACCGTACCGTTTGTTATGATCAATAGCTGCAGCAGATGATACATAACCGCATAACTGCACTGACGATGGTGCAAACTCTGCAGCATTTCCTTCCAATGGCTTTCTTTTTATTGAATTGCCAACGGCTTTCACTCACCACCCTTTTTATAAAGGTTTTAAAGATATTTGTTTTTTGTTCTTGCTGATGGTACAGGGGGGAATTTACTTCTTCGTGTTTCTTTAGAGAATCTAAACTCTGTATTTATTTTCATTGGTTGGGGGAATTCCATTAGAGCGGCAACGGTATTAGTAATTTAAGCCTAAAATAGTGTTCCCGATGCTAAATTAAGGTAGAATGTTGAACAGATACCTTGTTTGGCCCAGTTATAAGAAATGTAGTCTCTCGGTTGAATGTCATTCATCTACTAATCGTTATGAATATTTGCCTGTTTTTAACTCTGCAGAACAGAATATTTTCCTCTTCCTTTGCAAGCAGCTTTTTTATCTTTCTTTTGTTATCTGTCAGTGTCAGCCCGATTAAATTTCCGCACACGTTGAGATCCTGCATTCTTGACAACCCCTTGCCGACACTATCGTTAATGTTGAAACTAATAATTAACAGATTTTTGTTTGAAGATCGGCAGTAATAATTCAAAGAATAATGATGGCTTACCTGTGCCCGTATAAATTCATTCTTATGGCAATGACGACCTTCCTCTGCTCTCTCTCAAAACAAAATAAATTCACTAGTCTCCCACCAGCTCCATCCTATTCAAAGCCCACCCATTTGGATTCAGTGAGCGGGGATCATCTGCGCTAAGTTCTGTGCATGCAGGAGAAGGAAGGCGCACACACTCACCGAGCTTCTGCTCCTCTCTGCCGCCAGTGCCTGCCTCTGGTCTGGGTGTTGTTGGCCATTGGAGGAAGTGGCTTCCGCAGGCAGATCGCTGGAGGTGAAGTGCTGAGTGAGCACAGGTCAGCCAAGCAAACGAGGTGCCATGCGGAAAGGGACAAAAGTGAGCAATGCCAGACACCCATAGGGCAGATGCACACACACGCACACGCACACGCACGCAAAGATGCATGCACACACAGGCAGAGATGCACAGGCACGCACACAGGCTGAGAGGAACGTACCTACACACAGGCATAAATGCGCACACAGATACACTAACAGAGATACATGCACACACATGTACACGCACACAGAGACAGGCAAACACATATTTTGAAACAGACATTGCATGCATATGTGGACGCGCACCTCTTTCACACACACCCCACACACACACACATCCCTCACACACTCACACACCCCACACACACACACACGCACACACAGACTTCCTACACGTACACCAAAAAGTGTGCATGGTTAAAACCAAACTTTAGTTCTAGTTTCCAGCCAATTAAATATGTTTAAGAACATTCACCATTCAGATGCAGGAACAGCAGCAGTTGGATTGTGCACTGCAAACTCCCGCAAGTAGCTGTTCATTTTATTTAAGCATATGCAGTGTGTCTGAGATTCGCATTGTAATATGAATTCTGCCTGTTGGTCGGTCATCTGTTTTCCAGATGGCCTCTCATTCAAGCACTGATCAGCACTGCACCTGCCTAGCTGGGTCCTTCAATGGGAATAAAGCCATGCAGCACATAAGCAGGCCATTCGGCTCACTCGCCATAAATAACAGATAACAGATAACAGATAACAGAGCTTTATTTGTCATTCGGTACCGAGGTACCGAACGAAACTACATAGCAGTCATAAAAAAAAGAACACAAGACACATATCCCCAACACAAACGTCCATCACAGTGACTCCAAACACCCCCTCACTGTGATGGAGGCAACAAAACTTCCACTCTCTTCCCCACGCCCACGGACAGACAGCTCGTCCCCGACCGACCCGCACAGTCCCCGCAAGGGGATGGAAGTCCCCGCGGCCGAATCGCACCGGGCCTGAAACGTCTCACGGCCGAGCCGGGCGATGAAAGGCCCCGCGACCAAGCTTTGCGCAGCTAAGTCCCGTGGCCGAGCCGCACCGGGCGATGTTAAGTCCCGCGGCCGAGCCGCACCAGCGATGAAAAGTCCCGCGGCCGAGCTGCACCTGGCGATGTAAAGTCCCGCGGCCGAGCCGCACCGGGCGATGTTAGGCCCCGCAGCCGAGCTGCACCGGGCACTGTTAAGTCCAGCGGCCGAGCCGCACCGGGCACTGTCAAGTCCAGCGGCCAAGCCGCACCGGGCGATGTAAAGTCCAGCGGCCGAGCCGCACCGGGCGATGTTAGGCCCCGCAGCCGAGCCGCACCCCGCGCCGTGAGGAAGAGAAAAGTTTCCCCACCCCCCCCCACCACCCCCCCACCCACACCACCACCCCCCACACATACACAACCAAAAAATATATAAAAACCATCCCAACACCGACACAACAAAAAAAAAGGAAAAAAGACGAACAGACTGCTAGCGAGCCGCAGCCGTTAGGTGCCGCCACTTCCGCTTTCTACTAACTCTATTTCTTTCCTAATACTTACCGCTGGTTTGTGCATGTACGCTACACATGCACAAACCAGCACATCTTTAGAAACCGGAGTACCTTAGGGAAATCCACACATTGACAGGGAGAACGTGCAAACTTCACACCGACAGCTGCTGAGGCCAAGATCAACCCCCGTTTGCTGGAGCTGAGAGGCAGTGTCTCTAACAGCTGCACGCCTGTGCTGCCCCATTGTTTATCTATGTCCCCCCCCCTGAAAGTGATAGTGAACTGATTTAGTGATGATGCATAGGTATGGATAGTAGGCAGGAGCCCTAGTTGCCCTCCTGTTTAAAATAGTCCGAAGGAAGCATTCATATCCGATGAAGAGGACAGCTGTTGGGAAAGGGACAGGGCTGCAGCAATCCTGCAGCACTGCACAGGAAGGCCAGTTGATTTTCCCCCTTCCATCAATCCATCACCCCACTCTCCACCCACTGGGTCTCCACCTCCCACTGTTCCCATCAGCGCACCTACTCCCTTATTTGGTTCCATGCTTCACCATCTTTATGCAATTCCATCATCTGCAGCCGTTTGTTGTCTCCACTAATCAACTTCCAGCCTCTCTCACCATCTCCATCCTCCCCCATCTGATTCCGTCTACCAACCAACCCATCCTAACCTGGATCCACCTATCACTTCCGAGCTCTTGCCCCACTTTTCCCTCTCACCTCTTTATACTGCCTTTCTCCCCTCTTTCAGTCCAGATGAAGAATCCTGACCCAAAACGTTTGACTGTCCATTTCCCTGCACAGATGCTGTCTGACCCGCTGAGTTCCTCCGGCAGATTGTTGTTATTGCAGCCAATTTTTTTTCCCTCCATTTTTCTGCATTGGGACTTGAGCAACGGAGAATTGAGGAGCGAGTCATATTAACAAGAGAAAAGAGAGAGTAATGTGTAAAGAGTGGAATATGATGGGTGCAGAGGCCCAGACCAGCTCATCCAGCAGCAGCAATCTGGCATATAGATGCCTGCCTGGCTAGAGACAGCGAGGTCCCAGGTACTGAAGTTGTCCTCCTGTCCCTTGGTGAGCATAACCAGGACATGTTACTCTCAGTGCAGATGGTCTTTGTTCACTTGCACATCCTCACCCACCTGCAACCGCTGCCTGTACTATACATAATTACTTTGATAATTGGGTGACGTTTCAAGACGGAACCCTTCTTCAGAACACCTGACAGTCTGAAGAAGGGTTCCGACCCGAAATGTCCCCGTCTTTTTTCTCCGGTGATGCTGCTTGGCCCGCTGAGTTACCCCAGCACTTTTTGTGCATCTTCGGTATAAACCAGCATCTGCAGTTCATTCCTACACATAACCTTGATCAATCATGAGCCAACCTTGATCATTGTTGGCTCATCATTGTAATAATAAATTCTATAATCACACAAGCAAACTTCCAAATAAATATCCTTTTGCTGCTCACCAGTTCAAAGCTTAGTTAATTCCAAACGTAGATCAGATGTACTTAACAATCCTTTGTAAATTCCAATACTTTCCATGTCTGTTGGGAAGTGTGTTCTAAGTTTCCCGTATCCATTGCCATGTTTAAGGAGGTTCTGGAAACATTTGCAATTTGTAACCAATACCACTCAAATATCAAAGCGCCTCTTTGTTTCTGTATGTGGAGACTTCACTGAGTGAGACGATAAATCTCATTGGAAGTAGGAAATTATTTTTCTGTTTATGCTGAGGAGCACAATTCCACGTGAATTCCAGCAGAGTTAAAACTTTGCACCTGCCCAGACCGGACTTAAAATCCATTTCACATTTAGCTTCTTTCTCCTCAGATGCTGGCTGACCAGCTGCAAATTTCCTCTGTTTTCTATTTTTCCTTTGCATTGTTCAGGTAAGTTTAACATACTCCTTGTATCTAAAATCCCAACTGTTTTTCCGTAAGTATTTGCTTGCTGCTTGCATAAGGTGAGTAATTTATTTGCAGTGGAATGGGCAATGCCACGTTCCAGAGCTCCATACAATGGGAGTACACGTCAAGACCTCAAAGGCACACATGTAAATCTTCCATTTATCAGTGAAGGGAAATTGCAGAGAGTGCAAATTTGCAAAATGAATTATCTTGCATCAAATGCAAATATTAATGACCCCCAACTTCATCATCCCATTAGCGCAGTTGATAATCAAGTTCCTTGTCTTAACTTCCTGCTCATAATCTTGTCACACTTGTGACTGTGAGAGTGCCTTCTACTACAGTTTGAGTTGAAACAGCCCAGCTATTTTTCTAGCAGTTGGTAGGCGGCAGAGCGAATAGGCTTTCATTCCATCAGATTCAAACGGGTGCATCAACCCAGTAGGCAGCACAACGTGCCTGGATTATTTTCTCCAGCAACTAACTCTAATGAATAAATATATGTCGATTGTGGCCACCAAGTCTTGATCAGTCTGAAGAAGTGTCTCGACCCGAAAGGTCACCCGCTCCTTCTCTCCAGAGATGCTGCCTGACCCGCAGTTACTCCAGCATTTTGTGTCTACCTGTGGCCACCAAGACTTGGTCTGTCTACTTGATGGCCACGGGACTTTGCATGGCAAGGTGCTATAAGTGAAAGTTCAAAACTCCACAGCATCCTCTGTTGAGCCTCGTGGACCCAACTGAAGAGGAAAAGCTGCTGCACGTCTCCGTAACCAACTAGCCTGTGGAATCATCAAAGGGCAACGTGGAGTCAGTCATACCAGCATGTTAGGATAGTGAATCCAATATCGAGTGGGATAAAGAAAGCAAAATGAAGAGAGTTTGGATTGAAAGGGGGAAAAGGAAAACAAGGCAAACAAAATGTAAAACAGAAATAATTTAACATTTTTTTAAACTTTAACAATTAAAATTTGAAAGGTTCTGCACTCGCTCACTTTTGAGACCTAAATTGGTAGTAATACATGTTTAGTGCTAGTAATAAAGTAAAGTATAAGGCTTTACTTTATGAAAAACTTGCTTCGACTGAAATAGTCAAACACGGACGTTTTGTTCTTTGGCTGATCTGTTTATGCATCATCGGTATAGGAACTGTGAGCAGTGTGTGAGGAGTGGATGAGCCAAGGGTTGTTTCAGCACAGCTTGAGGCAGAATGGCTAATCCTCGTCAGTCACCATCAGACTTTTGCGTTCACATGCATTCACCTGTGGTTGCAGGTTGAAGTTTGTATAAACAACCTTCATTGGCTTGTGATTGCTCTAGGTTCTGCCTCATTGTAGGATAATATATGTGCAGATGTACTCAGGCGAGCAAACTTCCAAACTGGGTGCTCAATGTTTCGATGTTTAGTTAATCCAAAATGTGGATCACTTGTACTTAACTTGGAAGGAAGGCCCAGCACAAGACCTGGCTTGCAAATAACATCAGAATTCTCTTTTTGCACATTCATGTGAGGCAGAAAACTACTTTGCAGTTTTGCCTGTCGGCACATACTATTTCACTTGCTACTTCCTGGCAAATGTTTACTTCCAGAGAGCAGCATGTTACCTGGTACGTGGCAGTCTTGCATTACTCTGTCAAATTATAGAAGAGGAAGCCTACAACAGAACATTTTATTCTGCCCAGAGGCCCAGTAGCAATACTTGGTATTTCCCTCAACAAAGATACAGAGTGCTGGAGTAACTCAGCGGGTCAGGGAGCATCCCTGGAGAACATGGAAAGGCAAAGTTTTGGGTCAGAACCCATCTTCAGACTCTGAAAACTAGTCTCTGAAGAAATGTCCCGAACCGAAACATCACCCATCCGTGATCTCCAGGGATACTGTCTGACCCACTGAGTTATTCCAGCACACCATGTCTTTGTTTTGTAAATCAACATCTGCAGTTCCTCATTTCCACACTTGGTATTTTCCTCACCTGATCAGCTGAGGGCCAGGGTAAAGGGCCGTTATTCCAATTTATATATTTTTCTTACTCTCGTCCCCCATCTGTTGAGAGGTTGCTTGCCAGTCAACCTGGGCCAAGACTCGAAACTGGGACACCCAAAAACTGTATGACTCAGCTAACTGTATTAAACAGCTCACCCACCGGGAGAGCCCCAGCTGCGTTTTCTGTGTGACAGTGTGGGTGTGGAGTGTTTGAAGCTTTGAACATGCCTAAAATGTGACAGATTCTAATCTGGCTCAGTTCCCTTCGAAGTTATCACTGTGTTGTGCCACCTCTTTTACATGACTCAATATTTCCATTTTGTTTACTTTGCTGTCTCGGGCTCCCCGTCGTTGTTTGCTGAGATCTCGGCAACGAATGCCATACATGTTAACTGGAACACCACCACTTCAGGGCTGGTTATCCCTTCATAATGCAGCAGGAGAGGTGGGCATTACTGCCGCACCCTCAATTATTAGAACTAAGTGGCTCGCTTGGTCACTTTAGAGAGTGCATAAGGGGTGGCTTTGTTGTCTCAATATCAAACTAAGTTTCCTTCCTGCTGGGTACCAGAGAAAGAGATGTGTTTTTGAGGCACCTTGAAGCCCTCATGTTCACCATCACTAATACAGGATTTTTATTGCAGGTTTATAGAGCTCCTGTGGCGGGATTTGAACCTACGCCTTCATATTTGGAATGCAGAACAACAATGCCACCGATCCTAGTTTCTCACAGCGATGCTGCGCAGTGCCACTGTTCTGGGCAATGTTGCAGAGGATGAGAGGACCTGGAGGAAGATGGATGAGCTCATGGTGCAGGCATTGATGATGATTAAATCTGCTCTACAATACAATACAATATATCTTTATTGTCATTGTACAGGGGTACAACGAGATTGGGAATGCGCCTCCCATAAGATGCAATAATTTAGTTAATTTAAACAACAACAACCCAACGAAACAAATTGTAACAGTTTTAAGACAGAATAAAGTGCAAGTAGATCTGTGCCGGTTCACTGTGCGATGTGACCATCCGGCTCAGCAGGACCGGTTCGTAGCAGCTATGGCCCTGGGGATGAAGCTGTTCCTGATGAAGCTACTTCCAATGGACAGGGTTGGAGGGAGGTCTGAGCATCCTCAGCATTACCTGTCGAAGCTAAACTCTTGAAACCTAGACTGATCACCCTGCTGCAACGACGTCAGTAACAAGTAAATCTGATTAAGATGTAAGCATATGGGCATGTTGATTTTCAGGCACTCAGCCAGTAAAGTCATGCTCAAGAGCTGCCAGGTCTCTGTGGTGAGGAAGGTGTTGGTGTCATTTACACACGCACCATCACCATCTCTGGTTTCCGAACCCACCATGCATCAGGTATCACCCTCTCGAGCAAACTTTCTCGAGAGCAGCATGGAATGTTTAGCTGAACCCTGCAAGGAGCGAAGGGCCAAGTGGTTGGCCTCTCCTCTGCTGACTGCCACAGGGTGAGCTGTTAGTGCAACGAGAACAGGACACATAAATCTTCTTGTGTACCCGTATAGCAGTCTTGAGGGTGTATAGAAAGACGGATTCCTTAATGTTATTTTTTCTTTTGAGCTATTTGACGGTATACTACAACCATTCAGCAAGAAACCCGGAAGGGAAGGCATTTACCTTTGAACCTGAACTGTCCAAACCTAGATTTAGGGAGTGTTGGTATAGGAATAACAAGGAAACAAGGTCATGTGCGGCAGGAGAGAAGGATTCTGACATCTCTCACCATGTTACTTGTTCTTGACTGCACATGTCCAACAGACTCGATTCAGGTTTTCGGTGAGATTGCTTTCACTGGAAAGCAATGAGAAAAATCTCCCAGAAGGGGAAGGAAAAGGGAGGAGTTTTTTTTTTTAAAGGATCAAAATGGGAGAAATTTGTGCTACTGCTGTAGTGTGATGTTTATGTTCACTTCATAGCAATCTGTCAGGGTATTTATTTATTGATCTGTTTATTTATTTATGTGTTTTTAATAATAAATTTATTGGAATATGGCACTTGCTGCGTGATTTACAAAGTCGGAGATTTTCCCTCAGACCTCCTATCGATGATGTGCTAGAGGCCACAGGAGTGTAAAGATGCACAGTGGCATTCCCCGAATATCTTCCACAAAATTCATTCGTACGTGCATGGTTTGCAGAAGCCACAGGCAAGTCGCAGACAAACAGGACTCAGGATCAAATGCAAGGTGTATGTCAGTGAAGTTTAAAGGTCTCAACTTGTGGAGTGTTGCATCTTAAATAAAGGGTCAGAAGCTCCCCCTTAGATAATCCACCTACCTACATCCCCCCACCCCCATCTCCTACCACCACACATACATACAT
This sequence comes from Rhinoraja longicauda, assembly GCF_053455715.1. Taxonomy (NCBI): domain Eukaryota; kingdom Metazoa; phylum Chordata; class Chondrichthyes; order Rajiformes; family Arhynchobatidae; genus Rhinoraja; species Rhinoraja longicauda. The sequence continues at coordinate 2,219 of NW_027602170.1, read as the reverse complement.
AAACACACATGTGCACACACACACACACACACACAGACAAAATAATCCTCCAATCTGATCCCATCACCAACAAAGCATTGGGCTGCTGATCCTACCAGGCACTTCACGTTTAACTTGTGAAGCATAACTAAAATCTCCAGGCTTTTAGTCTTACCCTACAAAAACAATGATCTGCATGTAGACTCAAAAATATATTGGGTGAAATTAGTAACTATGATTGTGGGATGTTGGAATAAGGTTGCAGAGGTGAAGTTGGAATTTACTTGGAGGGTAATAGCTGGAAAAGGAAGTTAGATAACTTATTTAATAGGTAAGCTAAAAATGAAATTGTTTACAATTTTTTGAGCTTTACAGTCAGTGAATTATTCTCGGGTGCATTGTGCTTATTTAAGCACACTTGGCAGTTATATTTTACCCATCACAATTCCACAAATTGAGCTAAGGAATCCATTTTAGCGAGCTGAATCACAAGACTATAGCACAGAAAAAGGCCATTCAACCCATTGTGTCCATCTTAGCCAATAATGGATCATTTGTTCTTGCATTTCCCATTCTTGATCTTAGACATTCAGGACACAGCAGATGGTCATCCATGTATTTTTTAAATGTGCGAAGGTTTCGCGTTTCTGCCTCCACCACCCTTTCAGGCAGTGAGTTCATGCTTCCAAGTTTCTCTCAAAACTCTCCTAATCCTTCTGCCAATTAACGTTGATGCTCAACCTCACTCATAGAGTTATGCAGCACGGAAATAGGCTCTTCAGCCCAACTTGCCCATGCTGACCAAGATGTCCCCTCTAAACTAGTTCCACCTGCCCACATTTGCTATCCATTTACCTGAGCAAATGTTCTTTAAATTACTAACCCTCTAAGTCACTGCTTTCCCTGCTAAGGGAAATGTTCCAGTCTGTTTGCCCTACAAGCTCTCTTGTAATTTTATATACCACCTCGAATTCACTGATCAGTCTCCCTGCCCCACTCCAAATAAAAACGACTCCAGCCTAAACAGACTCTACTCGTAACAAAAATTCTCCAGCATTGGTAAAATGCATATAAATCTTCTCTGCACCTTCTGTAGTATTTTCACATAACTTCATGGAATGTGCTCATCAGATCTATACACTACTCAAGCACAGTGCGGCACCGTGACACAGCGGTAGAGTTGCTGCCTTACCGCGCCAGAGACCCAGGTTCGATCCTGACTACTGGTGCTGTCTGCAAGAAGTTTGTATGTTCTCCCTGTGACCGACCGCATGGGTTTTTTTTCCCAGAGCTCCGGTTTCCTCCAACTTTCCAAAGACATGCAGGTTTATTAGCTTTGGTAAAATTGTAAATTGTCCCTCGTGTGTAGGATAGTGCTAGTGCACGAGGAACCCTGGTTGGTGGATGTGGTGTTTCCGCGCTGTGACTCTAAAGTCTAAAGAGGAGTGGCCTTATTTGTGTACTCCTTGTATTCTATGTCTGTCATAGGAGAATGAATGGTGAAAGTTCACTTAATTATGGGAGAGCACCCTCTTTCCCATCTTGGGAATAGTGTGGAAACAGAATGTGTTGAATTGGCATTATGGAAGGGAAACATTTCTTCACGGGCAGTTTCGTGAAGAATGCCAGGCAGCGGGAACGATCCAGAGGAAATGATATGGTCCAGTCACAACAACATGCAGAAAAAATAGGCTTATGACAATGGATGACTTGCTGCAGTTCCTGCAGAGAAGGAAAAATAAACTAAGGTGACACTAAGCAGCAATAGTGCAAGTCTGCAGCGAACAATGCCCAGAAAATTATGCATTATAAAAACTAAAGAGAAAAAGAGCAGTTTGTCAAAGTTTATCAAGTGAAAACAGTGAACAAACAAGATATGTAGGAAGGAACTACAGATGCAGGTATAAACCAAAGATAGACACAAAAAAACTGGAGTAACTCAGCGGGTCAGACAGCATTTCTGGAGAAAAGGAATTGGTGACATTTTGGGTCGAGAGAAGGCTTCTCTCAGTGTTATACTGTTGCATACACACCCAAAACAAGATCCTTAATATGGTATGAGAGAGGATCGGGTTGATAAGCAGCTGGATGAATGCATGAGAAAATAGAAATAACAAATTAAAAGTATTTTTTGCTTTAATTTTCAGGGTAGAAATAACAGGGAAAAGGGGATGATGACACTTAGAGCTGAGCTCATCTCATAGAGACTCATCTGATAGAGACTCAAGGGGATGAATGAC
>NW_027602169.1:35000-46360 GCF_053455715.1 Rhinoraja longicauda | reverse complement strand
TGGAGAGAATGATAAGGCTTAGTTTTCAGTGTTTTCGCTGTATGTCAAAGTAGTTTTTCATGCCTCTTTTTTTAATCTTCTAATCATGACTAGGGCAACCCACAAACTATGTAGAAGGGTCCCGAACGGTCGTCTGTACATATTCCCCTCCCCCCTCCCCCCGGCTGAGTTTCTCCAGCACTTTCTTTTCTGTTAAAATATTGTTACCACTCCGTTCACACGAATGTTTTTTAGAGATACGGCATGGAAACAGGCCATTCGGCCTGGACGAAAAGTGATGCCAGCAGGAATTTGAAGGAGATCAGTACACACATACAGGTATGGATATGAATACAGTGGTATATCTGGAAATAAAGAACTAAGCGAAGTCTGTAAGGTATGCAAATAAATATTATAAAAGGTGCTTTACGGGATACCCTGCTTCAGTGACTCAGGAAACCAACCAGGGTTGGTTGGTTTCTCCTAAAGAGGATCCTGATTCAGGAGAGCAGAGCCTTATCTAGGCAGCTTCACTCAGAGAGGGTAATATCAACATGTACTGATTGTTGGAAGTCGTGGAAGTAACTTAAAGAATTATGTAATTCAAATTGGTGTGAAAATAAGACTTGATGAACTGTTAACTGTTATAAGAGTTGATACGTACAGAATCTTTGAGTTGTCCGAATTATGTGTAGTCAATATTTGGTGCGATGTATCGTGTGCTGATTCTAATTGGCAACAAATGGGGTCCAGGATGTTCCCAAGGACAATTGTGTACCTGTAGTTTCCAGCGTTATATTTGCGATCTTCCACACTGTTGCTGCCTGTGAGAGCTGAGCAATGTTTGCACAGGACAGCGAACAATCCACAATTTCAGCAGTTTCTTCCATTAAGACGCACGAGACGCAGGTCGTTATGCCCAAGGCAATGCACTGTAACACTTTTTATAACTATTAAAATTGTGTTAACTCCATCCGCCCAAGTAGATTTTAACAATTTCATTACTGAGATTTCATTATTGCGATGTCACAATAATCTGATCATGCTGATGTTTTTGGTTTTCCACTACGAACGATCCAGATACCTATTTAGAGACTCTGCATTTTCCCCATTTCGTGGTATCAATTGCCCAGTCTCAGCCTTTTGGTTATCTATTCTCTTCCAAAGGATTCTACAGATAGAATCTGAAGTATGTACACCCAAAAGAAACATATAATAGCCCAGTGCAGATGTTCCACAATTTTAATGTGGAAATGACGATAATGTGTTCGTAAACAATTCTCACACCGGCATTCCGGTACATTCTTTCTGGCGATTCTGGCTCGGAGAGAACATTCATGAATTTTAAATCATATTGTTTTACTGACCAAATCAAAGACCATCCAAATTCGGATCCACGTATTACAATTTAGGGGGTCCGAAGACGATAAAAATGTATAAGACACGATTAGTAAATTTGCAGGTGGCCCTAAATAGATGGTATCGTAGAAAGTGAAAACGGTTATCGTGAACGTAGCGGCGTCTTAATCAGTTGGGCGACAGCGCCGAGGAATTGCTCATTAGTTTATTTTAGATAAGTGTGCGATGTTGCACTTTGGGAGTCAAACCAGGGCAGGACCCTCACAGTTTTTAATCCTTCGAGGATTTCATGGGAAGTTGACAGATGTTCCTGTACAGGTGTATAAACCACGAGGGGAATAATGTGAACGCACTGATCTCTTTCCCCCAGGGTAGGAGAACCAAGAACGAGAGAACACTGGTTTAAGTTGAGAATGGAAATATTTAATAGGAATCTGAGGGGTGGGGTGGGGGGCAATTTATTCGTAGGGGGTGGTTAATTGATGGAGCGACCTGCCAAAGGACGTACAAAACGTACAAAGAAAAGTACAATATGTACATAGCACAAAAAGACAAATGGACAGATACATGTATAGGAATGGAATGGAGGGCTGTGGACCGAAAGAGTCTAATGGACCAGCATCGTCTTCGGCAAGTTGGGCCGTAGAGCCTATACCCGTGCTGCACGACTCTTGTGGCTCTGTGACGTTAAAATCAAGAAAACTTTAACATTAAACAGTATAAAATATAAACTTTATTCATCATTATGACAAAAGCCCCAGACTTTCATTGTATTAATAAACTGCGGAGATGCAGAAATGCGAAATGTCCAAAAATAAATGACGTTGGCTCTGTAGAGAAGGTGACGAGAAATGAGATGTGATATTTTACCCACCACTCCATTATGATTACCTATCAGTCAAATGGTATATTCTCTCTATTTACGATGGGCAGTCCTCATTTCGTAGGTACAGTTATTTCTGTAATTAAAAAAACTCAGATGTCAGTGCTTTCAAATATTTATTTATTAGTATCCAATGGCCACAGTACACAGGAAGCAGACTGCCAAATTAGTTGGGATTTTATTTTACTAAATCGGTATTATTATTAAGATAGACGGCGAAATGTAGAAAGGTCTCATAACACATTGCATATATCACCATTTAGAGTGAAAACGGATTCGAAGAAAGTATCTGGGATTCAAAACTGTTGACTGGTTACATCGCTCGTTAACTTCATGCGATTCGATAGATTCAATTGAACTTCAACTTATTTTTTCACTCTTTATTTTTTATTTATCATTCACTAAATATTCTTAATGGAAATTTAAACATTTTCTTTAACTCTTCTCTGAATCTTCTCTGGATTGCTGCATAAATAAAGGTGTTAGTGCAGGAGCTCAAGAGTTGAAGCATGTTTCCGGCTTCCTGGAGAATAAACTTGGGGTCATTGAAGCTTTTAAAGTTGTAGTCATTCGTGATGCGGACGTACAGGAACTGCACAACATACGTCATCCACAAGAGGATGAAACTTCCGGAGATAGTGAAGAGCAAAATTATGGACTTCTTTCTACTTTCCATCTCTGGGTCGCTCTGCTTTTCTCCATTGCTCTGGGCTCGGAGCCTCCGACGGGCTCTGCTGGCCGCCAGAATGTGTCTTACTGTCAGCGCGTTGAGCAGCAAAATCAGGAGGAACGGGAGACACGGGGTGGAAATTCTGTCAAACCAGTCCAATGCTGTCCACACTGGCGAAGTGTAACGGATTTCCTTCAGCCTGCAATACCACGGAACGTTGTCGATTATATAGATAGGCTCATGTATAAAATACCATGGAATATTGCTCAAAAATCCCAGCACACACACTGTTCCTATGACCACGGTTGCTGTTTTTTCGGTGCAGTATTTTGTTTTCAGCTTCTGACAGGAAATAGCAACAAACCGATCAAAGGTGAAAGTGACCGTTAACCAGACGGAACTGACCCTGGCTGCATATGTCACCGCAATGGTGAAACTACAGACTGGGGTGATAGATAGGAAGCTGCCCGGAAAATAAATCCCACTGAACCTGTTGATTATCACAGCGGTGATAATGACAAGAAGATCCATAACCGACATGGACAGCAGGTACCGAGTAATACACTTGGAGAGACCACATTTGTTTTGAGACAAAACCACGATCGCCGCTAAATTGGCTGCATCAGAGAGCGGGGGACGGAGGGAAAAGAGAGAATGTGAGAGTACAGATTACAGTTTCAGGGAAATACTGAACGCAAACTAAGTATGCAGTCTTCATTTCTTAAACTATCGAAACTGATATACTCTACACACCCAAGCAGGAGTTTGAATTTTTCAATTACATTGAGTAAATAAAGCTTATTAAAAGTCTGAAGATGGGTTCCAACCCGAAATGCCACCTTTTCCATTTCTCCAGAGATGCTGCCTGGCTCGCTGTGTTTCTCCAGCATTGTGTGTCCAGCTTTGGTACAAACCAGCATCTGCAGTTCCTTCCTGCGCTTAGTAAAAGTCATGATAGGCCCAAACCATTCAGGTGTTCAATGGATTTGTTCTCAGAATCGATGGGACATCGTCGGCAAAACACTCATTCTCAAGTGAATGTTGCATTAGAAATTAGCCGTGTAACGCTCGAAGTTAACGCAATCCTCTTCTTGGAGCGATTAACCTTCCAAGTACATTAATTTGCTACTTAATTTGGGAGAAACATTAATTCCGGGAACGTCGTATTTCCATTCCGTCACCCAACCACCTTTAAAAAAAATTAGGTATAGTGACAATATCTATAACTAATTTGGTTCACTGCTAGAAAGGACTTTCATCAAGTTTCAGCGGTTGTCTGAGTTCAGATGCGGTTTTGGCAAAGATTGCTCAGCAGAGTGATATCACTCACATTATACTTTTTACAGAGCACTGCCAGATTCACATGGAATAAAGAGATCCAGAATAAACCTGGTTTCTCTATCCCGGTAGAAAATTGATTTGCGTAATGGAAAATAAAAACTTCATAGCTAATAGCTTCTTCATCTGAAACATAGTTGCCTAACAAGAGACCATCAAGCAGAGCTACGAAAATTTGAATTAACCCAAAGTAGTGGAAGGACATTCAAAAGCCCGGACACCATGTATGAAGAAATTCGCCAGCCTTTTCCCAAATACCTTGGTTCCAAGTTTAACTTGTTACCGCCTGTTCCAGGCTGTCCTATAGGAGGAGAGTTGTCTTTCTGTTTGCCACATTTGGTCGTTTCAATATATTCACCCTTCATTATTTCAACTGAAAGAACCGCTATCCAGTTTTCCACAATCTGTCCTTATTAATTAGCCACCAATATCTCGGCAACTTCCCCCTTCTGAATCTAGTATACATTTCTTTGGAAACAGTGCCCAGGACTGAATGAATTATTTAGAATGAAGTCCGACCAAAGCTAATTACAAATATTATACACTCGCCTCTCTGTGCCAAGCCATGGCTTGACGAGAACAATTACAACAATGAATAACTGACTGCAATACCTTACCTGGAACAGCGATAACTGCAAGTGCCGTATAGTAAATGGCATATGGCAATCCCGTGGGCGGGGCATGCATGTTCTCTGTGCAGTTGGCACGTTTTTCCAAGACTCCACGCAAAAAAACCTCGCCTTTCATTGCTTCGGAGTTCCCTATTATACATGTTGCCACTCCAACGGAGACCAATAAATCTCATTACAATAGAGTTAGTTCCAGTCACCGAACAAACAATTCAGGTTGCATCATATTTGATGCAGGTAAGAGGTTAGAGGTTAGTGCTGAAAATTACACTTTAATTGGAGAAGCGGGAATGACACAATCGCGCACCAAAATCCTTTGTCTTTGATTCATTGATCATTGCCCAGTCCGATTTTTGTACCATTCCAATGCCACCTCATATCCCTTGACTGTAGACTGCCCTTCAATCATATTGAAAACATATGAGAAGTAGATTAGTCCGGTGCGTAAATTGGAGTCGAATGGAATAATTCTGATATAAGTTAATATTCGTCTCCTCTGTCCACAAGACCTCTGTCCAGAACTGTGGTTGCTCTTTTAAGTACTTCTTGGCAAACTGTTATCTGGCCATCCTATTTTTGCAGCTAACCAGTGGTTTGCATCTTGCAGTGTAATCTCTGTATTTCTGTTCATGATGTCTTCTGCGGATGGTGGTCATTGACAAATCCACATCTCACTCCCGAAGAGTGTTTCTGATCTGCCGGACAGGTGTTTGGGGATTTTTCTTTATTATCGAGATAATTCTTCTGTCATTAGCTGTGGAGGTCTTCCTTGTCCTGACAGTCCCTTTGCGATTCGTAAGCACACGGGTGCTTTCTTTCTTCTTAATGATATTCCAAACAGTTGATTTTGGTAAGTGTAAGGTTTGGCTGATGTCTCTAACCGTTTTATTCATGTTTCTCAGTCTCTTATTTGGCTTATTTGACTTTCATTGGCAAAGAATTGGGTCCTCGTGATGATAAACAGCAATAAAAGTTCCTAAAGGTGATTTCTAATCTATACAATGCAATTAATCCCAGCATAGCATACGAAGCAGTTGTTATTAGTATCATGCATGGATATAATTCATGGTACTCACCCGTAGGAATCAGGTTGAGCTTAAATTACTTATACCATTTTAAGTGCTGGATAAGTGCCTCGAATGGTTCTTCTCCTTGCCAGTCTGTTACTTTTCACCGTCTCGGGTTCCGTTTTTAAGTAACTGATGACAGTCGTTAGATTGTGATTCACTCTTATAATCTCTGTTCACATCAGATGTGTGTTCGTAATGATTTGATTTGGTTCGATTCGTTTCTTCCTTTCACTCATGGGTTGAGTGATACAGCATCCATCGTCAAAAGGAAGGATTTCAGCCCAACAAAAATGGAAGACAGCTGAGAACGGAGTCGCCAATTCTTTGATTCTCTCGCGACCCCACTACCAATGGGTTCTTGTCTTGGGCACTATGAATACGGAGAATATAGTGAGGCGAAATATTTAAGTAACATTAACACGCCCTTCCCCTGCTCTTTTGCTAACAGTTTTCTATCTCAACATAAGTAGCCTCACAATTCACACGGGTTTACATTTCCTATCCAAGGAACTAATTATTCTAAATCATACATAGGTACGTACATTCGTTACTGAGCCGTGGAAGTGAGAAGGGGGGGGGGGCGGAAGAGACAGGTCAACTTGACTGAAACAGAAAGATATTCAGCGTCTTTGCCCAGGGTGAAAATGTCAAACGCTAGACGGCATAGGTTTATCATTAGAAGGGTTACGTTTGAAGGAGATTTCTGAGGCAGGTATATTTACACTGAGAATAGTAAATGCCTGGAACGGGCTGCACGGGTGCTAATGGAAGCAGATGCGGTAGTGATATTTACGAGGCATTTCGACAGGAATGTGAACAGGAGGGCTTTCAATCATGTAAACAGGATTAGTTCAAATTGGAATCATGGCCCGCACAGACTTAGTGGGTCGAAAACTCTGTTACTGTGCTCTGTTTGTTCTATGTTCCATCGTCTAACATTACAGTTGACGGGCTTGGGGACGCCTGGAGCACAGAATTTGGTCATCGGTGTGTAGTATTGTGCATTGAGTGCTGAATAATGTTCATAAATTCTATTTCCTAACCTTCAGGTTTTCCTGCCATGGAGACCCTTTGGTGTGCTTGACGAGGATTCTCTTCAAGCCAAAGTTAGTTAAATAGATGGGCAAGGGGATTGTTCACTAATACATCGCCTTCACCTTTACATTTTTACTATATCTGGGTACATGTGACAATGATAAATTTAGCAACAATACCAACTTGATAACAATAGGAATTTAGTCAGCAGAGAAATTGAATACGAAACGCAGCGACAAAGCCAGATTTGAGTTGAAAGACATCATTCTGAGTAGTTTCCTCAACCACTTTCTGTGCTGGCTAAATTGCTGCTGTTACCGATTGGATCACAGCCCACATTTATTCTATATCGATTAAAATATGTGCAAATTCAAGAAAATGTTCAAAAATATTATATTTGAAAGATACAAAAATATGTGATCAGCATTGAGAAATGACTGACATGACAGAAATGACGTTCTTGACTATATTTTATAAGAAAATAACTGCAGATGCTGGTACAAATCGATTTATTCACAAAATGCTGGAGTAACTCAGCAGGTCAGGCAGCATCTCGGGAGAGCAGATGTGGCTGTGGTAGCGAGTCTGGGTCAAGATGTGGTCGTAGAGTAGGAGGGCAGGAGAAATCACAGAGGGGGAGCAGCGAGAGAGCATGTTGCTAAACTCTCGTCGAAGAGAAGAGGAGAACTTCTTCAAAGTGGACATACCTCGAAGAGAAATCGCAGTGGAGCAACCAGTAGTATAAGAAAATAACTGCAGATGCTGGTACAAATCGATTTATTCACAAAATGCTGGAGTAACTCAGCAGGTCAGGCAGCATCTGTTGACTATATTTGTGTTTCTTTCAATGTTTTGTTTATCTGCTTCTGACTTATGATGTTGTGTTTTTTTTAATTATATTTTGTTAAGTATTAAGGGTAGGCACAATAAGCTTTGGCTTCTGCCTACACCTTTTTTTCGGTCAGAAAATATCATAATACAGTTGTGAAAGTTAACTAGTACGTAATCATTGTATCAAAAATATTGTTTTATTTTTGATACAATGATTACGTACTAGTTAACTTTCACAACTGTATGGTCAATCGGTTGTATTGTATTGACCGGAAAATAAATAAACAACATTTATTTTTAATTTTAAAAAGATAATTTGGTAAATATCCCTGTGAAAAATCATTGAAAGTTGTGAGAAATTATCGTTTTACACGAACGCATTTGCATACCTACGACGAGGAACACTGGCAAGACAAATCAATAAATTTTAAAGCAAAGCGATAATAGAAAATAATTGTACAATTGTTGACGCGTATTGAATTTATTTTTCATGTTCGTATTCCATATCCATTCAAATAAATTTTTAAAAACAACTCCACGGGAAAAGTAATCCCAGTGGTTGCTGAAATTGCTGATAAATTGCATCGAGAATATTCTGGTCCATAAGAGTCTCCAAGGTGAGATTTGAAATAACATTAGACCGCGCACAAAAAAAAAGTATGGACAACAATGCCTAATCTATTTGTTCAAGAAACTGAATAATCATAGTTGCCTAATTCCCTCTCTGTGGATTCCGTATGCCTATAACTGAGAGGTTTGACTGAGATAACGCGAAGACGCTGCGTGACCGAATATCAGCATAGAATCTGGAAAAATGCACGGCAGAATAAGTGGTCCAGTTTATGCTGTTTACTACCCACTTCTTGCAGCTATTGGAGTTCCGGGTAAGTCGTTGTACTAAATATCTAATGGTTTTTAATGACGTACTGTTGATAGTAACTCATCTTATAGGTTTTTGTTCCTTTGGAAAATGTTAAAGTGATTGCGTTTACAGTTTTAAAATTTATTTATTTTATCTATATATTTATTTTCCGGTCAATACAATACACCAGATTGACCATACAATTGTGAAAGTTAAATAGCACGAAATCATTGTATCAAAAATAAAACAATATAATCACACATGATATTTTCTGACCGAATAAAAAGATGTTGGCAGAAGCCAAAGCTTATTGTGCCTACCCTTAATACTTAACAAAATATAATCTTTTAAAAACACATCATAAGTCAGACGCAGATAAACAAAACATAGAAAGAAACATAAATATAGTCAATAATCATCATTTCTGTAATGTCAGTCATTTCTCAGTGCTGATCACATATTTTTTATCTTTCAAATATAATACTTTTGAACATTTTCTTGAATTTACACATTTTACTACACTCTTTTAATTCATTGTTGCAACTATTCCATAAATTGACCCCTTTTCAATAGTCAGTCACACATCTATTTTTCACATTTGTCCTTACCCTCTTTTTCTCAAACGTATAATTTCCCCTGCTCTCCCTCACTGAAAACAAAGCTTGGATACAGTCAGGATTTTTTTTTCTTTTGCTCCAAACATTATTTCTAGAGTATTAAAATTTACCAGGTTCATAAATTTTAAGGCATATGATTTCATAAATAATGGGTTGGTTGGATCATTATAACCAGCCTTATTGACAATTCTTATAAATCTTTTTTGCTATATAAAGATTGAATTAGTGCTTGTTTTGTAGGTGCTCCCCATACTTCCACACAGTATGTCATATATGGAATAATGAGTGAGCAAGAAAAAGTAAATAGTGAATTTTGATTCAAGATGGCCCTCGTTTTGTGCACTATTGCAATGGATTTAGAGTTTTGATTTTATATGTTTTATGTGAGGTTTCCAACAGAGTTTATGATCTATTATGACTCCCAATCATTTATTTTCATACACTCTTTCAATTCCTACATCATTAATCATAAGTGTCACCTCCGAATTCATTTTTCGATTTCCAAACACAATAAATTATGTTTTACTTAGATTTAGTGACAATTTATTAGTATCAAACCACTTTTTTAGGGTCTCCAATTCCCCTTTAACTATGTCCAAACGTTGCTTCATGTTTTTCCCTGAACAAAATATATTTGTGTCATCCGCAAATATAACTAAATGTAACAATTTTGACACCTTACAAATATCATTTATATAAAGTATAAAGAGATTTGGACCCAGCACCGAGCCTTGCGGAACTCCACAGGTAACCTTCATATGTTCTGAATCAAAATTATTTACTTGAACATACTGATATCTGTTTTCAAGATAGCTTCTTAACCAGGAGTATGTTACTCCTCTATTACCATATCTTTCTAGCTTATTCATCAATAAACCATGATCTATGGTATCAAACGCTCTTTTCAGATCTATAAATACTCCCGCAGTATATTCTTTATTATCAATTGCAGTTGAAATATTCTCTACTAATTCCATTAGCGCTAGTGAGGTGGACCGTTTAGTCGAAATCCATACTGGTGACCACTTAGTATGTTATGTTTATCAATAATGTTTTAAAGTTTTGCCGGTATCAGGGGTTGTTAGAGGACATTCTTCAGAAATTAAGTGATGGCGGCAATTAATACGAACGAGGGCCAATATTTTAAACAATGAAATTGCATTGAATCGTCTCCTGTTGGCTTTGTCTTTAAGAGTATAAAAACACGGTGTATTATGAGTTTGGATAGATGCTACTGATAGAAAGTATGCCTGCTCCTCCGGATGAATAAAATCATTTCACATCCACCAACTTTCAGCTGAAGATACGTATTTACAGTCACAACAACCATCACTACATGGTAATTTCCTGAAAAGTGTCTAGGCTGTATTATGAGTTTGGAGAGATGCCACTGACAGAAAGTATGCCAGCTTGTCCGGATGAATAAAAACATTTCACATCAACCAACTTCCGGCTGCAGATACTTATTTATAGTCACAACAACTATCACTACTAAATAATTTCCTGAAAAATATCTAGGCTTAAATATATGTTTACTAGTGGACGATCTAAATCAGATAATAGAGTGCGATAGATTATTACTTTATGGGTTATTTTTGTGACGTCAGTAACATCGGCTACACAGTACCTGATATCTCTCCAGATTTTCGTTGTATTGATTTCAATGGTCATGCAAGTTGAGGATTACTGAATTACCTGCGGAGTCGCTATTGTGCATTTGACGGACATCTCAATTGTTACAAACCACGAGCAATGCACTTGAATTAATGGGTGTAACTAATTCTAAGTAGCGGAGTAATTCAACAGATGAGGTCCTCGGCAGGATCGTGCGTGGTAATGCGTTTCTTTGCCATTTTGCTAGTCTTGTGCATGTTTTCAGCCGCTCAAATTATCCGGTGCTTTTCCGGGTGCTCCTTGCTCAGATCCCTGTTTTTCGACGAAATTGGAAAGGTAATGCATAAATGGCTTGAGAACGTTATTAAAGTGTTTCGTAACCGACTGATCTTCTCTTACTCTGATGGTCGTCGGACCGTTTCGCAGTCTGTAACGTGGCATGCAAATGATGTGGATAGAAGACACAAATTGCT